>NC_049255.1:30034492-30338188 GCF_011100685.1 Canis lupus familiaris
AGTAAAATATACTTACGGAAGAGTAAAGGTGGAATTATTTTCTGAATTATTTACAATAGTGAAAAAGAATGAAAAGAGCTGGAACTCTCAGCTATAGAGATAATTCCATTTGATCAATGAAAACAACATCACCTTATTTTAAATTTCAAATATGAAGATATCAAAAGTCTAGTTAATTTTTTAACTATGTTTCATTGAATAAAAATAATATTCCAAAGTTAAAAAAAGACTGAATGCATAATGATATTCCTAGATGATCCTACTAAGGATATATTTTATAGAGAAGTGATATATATAAGTGATATATATAATATATATTATAATATAAACAAAACAAAAAACTCATGAATGATTCTGATTTTTTTTGGTGGAAAAAGCTTAGCCATCATAAAAAAGTTATACTTTATTTATAATCTCCTCTCTGCCTACTTCTTCCAATTATTTAAAAATTAGTTAGTGATTCTTCTTCTTATTTATGGTATATTGTAGACACTTTAAATGTATGACTTAATCTAACTTGGCATTTGGATCTGGAAAGAAATACCCAGGTGGGTCTCATGGAATGATACGATGAGCAGCTTGGCAAAAGGTCTCACCCAAAAAAGAAGCTATAAATTGGTCAAAATGAGCAAAGACAATCATTCATAGTCTCTGGAGATTGACTTACAACAAATTGGGAAGCATTTTTCAACAGTCTCTGGAAACCTAGTAATGTGAATGAAAGGCAATAGCATTTGAATTGGGGGCTCACTCCCACTGATATCCCTGGTGTGGAAAAGTTATTCCAGCAGGCTCAAAAAATAGTGGTAGATTCCATCTTCTCCAGCTCTACTCTGCAAAAGTGAATGATGGTAGCCAAGCAATGGTCCTGTTTTCCCAACCCTGATTGCCACTCTCTAGGGAAAGTCCGGCGAGTGCAGTCTCCCATTTCCCCCCGCTCTATGTTGGGGAAAAGCTACCCTGGAGTACTCAGCCACCTATTGGAAGCTCCTATCTTTGACATGGAGAGGCTATTTCAATCTCACTCCTTAGGTAAGATCCTGTTGTAACAGGCAGTGAAAGATAAATTCCACCTTCAACTCCTGCTTCATAGATAAACTGTTTTGCCCTCTAAGGGAGGAGATGGGGAGCATGTTAGGGGAGCAAGCCTCAAAGACTCATAATACCATGCTCTACCTGAGGGCAGCAACTTTATTTGGAGCGAATCATGCACCAAGGCATGTTCATGAAAACAGTAGAGCAATCAGCTAGTAATCATGGGCAAGGTTCATTATGTGTGCATTATATCTCAATAAAGCTGTTATTTAAAATTAAAAAGGGCTATCTATGCATTGCTTCTGAAAAAATATAAACTTTGCAAAATTGGACAAATTCTCCAGGTTATACAAGATTTATGTATTTGCATGGAATACCACAAGTATTTTGATTTTCTGGCCATTTAAAAATTTTTTTAAGTATCTTTAACTTTTCAAGAATTCAATAGCACTGTCTTAGATAAATCAGAAGAGGATTATCTCATTTTTTATTATTTTAATGAAGAAAACCCTATCTGTAATTATTAAGATATTTATATGTTCTTGACTGATATAACAATGAGAAAAGAAATTGTCCAGGTGGGCTATTGTGATTCTGGAACAAAAATTCCTTTTTGTATTTTCATAAGATAGACTAGAAGGTCACTTGCAAGTGTTTTTAGCACAGATTGGCTGACAGAAGTTTTATTCCCTTAAGAAAATAGTGTTGAGATAGAAAACTTTCACTGGACACATTTAACTTTCTTTGTTGGAAGAATTATCAAAAGAGGTTTTTATTTTTTTTATTTTTTTTTTTTTCAAAAGAGGTTTTTAAAAATGCTTTATTGTTTACTTCTTGCTTTAGTTTTGTAACTTTCGGAGAGATTGAATGAATGTGTTTTCAGAAATTCATTAAAACTGGTTATCTTATCAGAATTAAGACTGAAAGATTATTCCATGCTTCAGTAAAAATCAAAAGAAAATCTTCTGTCAAGTTTTGCATGCTTTTACCATTTTCTCTCTGCACACTTAAAAACTGAATTGAACACTTTCGCTTAAGGCTTAGATACCAAAACCTTTTTTTTTTTTTTTTTCCTTTAACAAATATAGGGAGGAAGTTCCAGAGGGATCTGGTAATGCTCTTGCCTCTGATAGTCTCTTGAGGCATATGTGAACCTGAGGCCAACTAATAAAAAAGAGAACATTTGAAGAACTGGGACCTTGGAGTTATATGTTTTTCTACCTCCTTAAAACTAAATAATTGCTTCTTGAGAAGAACAAGAATATTTGAATATTTAGTTTCTTCCAAAAAGAGATATTTTTTTTCTCCTCATCAAATTACTATATTATAGTGTGTCTCCTCTTTTACTATGTATCTTGTCTTATAGTGGTTTATGAACACACTTGACGTTGTTTTGCCTATTATATGTAAACAATGCATAATTGTGTGTGTGTGTGTGTGTGTGTGTGTAATAAACAATTTAGAATATGTGGTCCATATTTCAATATTAAATGATGAAATTACAAGGAAAAGCAAATACTTGGTCAATATTCAATAAAATAGTGTAACAAAGACTAAATGTCTTATTATGTGCTTTAAGCTATTAATAAGGACAAAATAGTACTAGTTTTCAATTAAGTTTTGATATACAAATTCTAATAAATAAAATATTTTCTAAAAAATGCAAATGATATTTGATTTAGAATTTGGCTGCACTGTAGGACAATTTGAGGGGGAAAATTCTCCAAGATAATGTCAGAGATAAGGTCAAATATTTTTGCACAGAACATCAGATGATGGATCGTTTGATATTTATTCCTTCCATATACACAATGTACATCATGTTGAAATATGTGTAATTGTAAAAGCTTTAATAATTATATATAGAAATAATTATTTAGAGTTCTTATAGTGTATTTTTACTTTAAAAAAATCCTCACAATTAGGTGATATTTCTTTAAAAAACAATAGTTGAGATGGGGATAACCCAAGGACATTTCTAGCAACAAACATACTCAGATGTTCAAAACAGGAGTTTTTAATCCAGGTAGTTATTAAATGCCAAGTCATGCCTAACAGTGGCATATTTCTCAAGCTAAAAATTTAAGATTTATACTATATATAAATTAAAAATTCTAGTATATATCAGAGGATGTAATATTCCAGTTAATGGAATATATTAATTAATGAGGTGATTAAATAATTTGGGAAACTAATTTTAACTATGATCGTTAAAGACCATGTGTATATACTAGCAAGTTAGTAGTAGTTAGTAACGGTAAATACTAATTTTAAACAGAAGTAGCTGCTTTTGAGGATTTGGCAGTATTGTTACCTTAGTGACAGAAAGCAAATATGTGTCTTCTTTCATGTTGCCCTGTTGTTATGCTCATCCGTCAGGCTGTCAGAAATTTGAATATTACAAAAGTAACACTCAATTTCCCCATATGTTGAAGTCTCCAGATATCAATAGTGTCAAGTTTAAAGATTAATAATTTCTTAATAAAATTTATTTTTCTACCACACCCAAAAAGGACACATATTTCATTTACTGTAAAAAAAATTTTTAAAGGAAAGAGAAGACAAGCATGGTGGTTACATTTGTGGTGAGCTTTTCTATTTTAGAGCCTTATTTGTAATTGTTTAATTATTAAGAATTCCCTGTTCTTCCATCTCTTATCCTGCACAGTTCTTAAATTCTCAGAGGTTTTATTTTCCTCTTCACAAAACCACACAGGGACAGTCATTCTGGTTTTATGTACATGTGTATTTGAACGATACCTAAAATATTAGCATGTCTTCCCTTCAGGCTGACACACATATTTATGAAATATTCCATATTTTTGTATTTTGCATTTATTTTGGAAAAAAATTTTTGAGCCATACACTTATGATTTGTATATTTCTTTGTATGAATATTAATACTTTCATACAACAAATTGACTTCGAAAAGTATAAGAGATGGGATTTGAGAGTGAGAAGACAAGATACTGAGTTGAATCAAGTTTGAACATTGAGTCATGAAAGGGAATCTTTACCTGGCTTTTTGGAGGCAAGCGGAATGGCTCAATACGTGAATCACCACTTCAGAAGACTATTTAAATTTAAACTTTCAACGAAAACCTTTCCATTCCTCCCCCTCTCTCTCTTCCTCCTTCCTTCCTTCCTTCCTTCCTTCCTTCCTTCCTTCCTTCCTTCCTTCCTTCCTTCCTCCTTCCTTCCTTTCCTCTGTTTTTCTTCCTTCCTTTCTTCCTTTTTTCTTTCTTCCTCACTTGCTTTTTCCTTATAGTCTAAACTCTCTTTTCAGATCTCGCTTATTTGAAACCATTTGGAAAATAAATAAATATGGTGTTTTACAAGTTTCAGGCATAAGATAAGATATCCCTTATTGGCTAAACGTAGATTCTCCTCAATACATGAAGCTAGTTTACTCATTTCAGCATTGACATGGCTTCAGATAAGTTCCAATATAACATTTAAAAAACTAACAATTATCCTGGAGGTAATGGATTCATATCGCAACTCAATGCATTGCCTTTTTAAAATTCACTGTATTTTCCCTAGTTTAAAGTTCCCCAATCAATTGTTTATTCTGTTTTAGAAGTTTCTTAAAAAATAAAGACCCTTTCTTTAAACACTTCCTGTATGCCACCAACAAAGTAGTCTTCTAAAAATACAGAATGGTGCCTCTTCCTGGTCACTAGTACCTGATGACTTAGTACAGAATATAATACAGTGCATTAAAATTAATGCAAGTCACAATAATAGATAAACCCTGAAATATTAATGGCTGACTAAACAGATTCTCATTCCCTGGCTTGACAAAATAAATTCAGGGACCCAGGATGATAGACATTCTCTAACTTCAAAACTTGGTTCCAGCAGCGCCTGGGTGGCTCAGTTGGTTAAGTGTCAGCCTTTGGCTTGGGTCATGATCCCAGGGCCTTGGGACTGAGTTGCACATCAGGCTCCCTGCTCAGCAGAGTCGGCTTCTCCTCTCTCTGCCACTCCCCTGCTTGTGCTCTCTTGCTCTCTCTCAAGTAAATAAATAAATAAAATCTTAAGAAAAAAAATTGGTTCCCAAAGTCACCCCAGCCACCCCCCGTGGAGGAGAAGATGAGATAATACTGTACATGAGGTTTATATTGACCAAATTTCAACGTGGAATGTTCCACCGTCGTTCTTTTTGCTAGGCTATGATCACAAACCCATTCCAGCTGTTAAAAAAAAAAAAAAAAAGAAAAAGAAAAAAAAAGAAAAAAGAAAGAAAAAAAGGTGGAAAAACACGGTCCAGAAATGTACTCAGGGTATCGAGAAAAGAGGTTTGTTGAAAAGCTAAATCTAAACTTCTGGACAGCACTATGAGGATTTTACTTAGACATTTTTTATAGTCTTAACTCATGTATCTTCCAGACCACACACATCATTATTCTCAAAATAACCTCATATATATCTGGACTCATATCTTTTTTTCTATGTTAATTATATTTTGCCACCTTTGTCAATCAGAATTTTTAATCTTTCTAAATTTGGTGAGGATTCTATGTTCTCTAAAATGACATTCTATTAAAAGTCCCCTATCAGAGATACTTTTTTCATTTTTTTTCTCTATCTTTTTCCCTGGTATTAAAAACAAACCTCACTTAATTTATAATTGTTGTTACATCTCTGTTACGTGCACCAAATACTAAGTTTTGTACACTAAATACTAAAAACTAATTTGGTCAGACTTGATGCCTACACATGCTAAGAGTTGACTGCCATTTAGGAAACATACTATCACAAAAGACAGAAGACTTGATGGTAAAATACATAGATGAGGAAGGTGTTCTTTACCTTCAGTAAATGCTTGATATGAATACTGGTAAGATACTATGGATCTTAGAATGTTTAGGGTATGGTTTGAAACTCAAAGGTATGAATTAAAAGGAGATGAAGCTACATTTGTTGAACTTTAATTAAACTTCTATCTTTACTTTTGAATGAATAGTAATAATACTGTCATTTGTGAGAATGAGGAATTATGTGTATATCAATTTGAATAAATTATCTTATTATTATTCAACCCTCATAAAACAATCAAAGAAAACCTCATCACATTCTCCATTTAACAAATGAGGAAACTGAGTTTCAGAAATGTTAACTTTTACAAGATCAATTACTAAGAGGCAGAATCAGAATGGTATCTATCTGATTTGAAATTCAATGTTCTCCTCTGTGACTTCATTCAAAGTCAGTGCATAAGGCTCTCTCGTGATTTCTTTAAATATACAACACTTTAAAGGCATATCATGAGACAGACTCAGTTCTAATGATGTTTCCCTAAAGGACTTATAACAAAGATAGTTATGGGGACACAACTGTACACTTGCCTTGAATATAAGAGACTCTGCCTGGGGCTTTGTGTATTGGATGTAAGGGAAATAAAGGCCAAGCCCAAGATCCACTGAAATAAGCAAAGTTGGATTTTATGCTTTTTTGGGGGAAACATTCTCCAGAAGTATGGTACTTTGTTGGTCTTTGAATGGCACCATTCAAGGCCTCCTGCCAAGCACGCCAGCTGTACCAGCCAATTAGAGCTCCCTTCTTCTTTTACCCATACATCTTCTACCTCTACTTGTGTGAGCAGTCTACCACAGGTGTTCTTTTAGTTTTTTTTGAGGTTGAAATGCCTCATTCCAACAAATTTGTTTTCATGCTTCATATGGAGTCTTCTCTTTAAAAATTAAGGTCTTTAATGATATGGTTTGACTATAGGAAGTAGATATTTGGGTAATGAGCACTCTTTTTAGAACAATGCAAACTATACTACTTAGAAAACTGCCTGTTCTCTGTATACAGCTCTCATTAGAAAAAAAATAAGTATATTGTCAATAATATCTGTTTAATTTAGTAGACTCCTCATTTTTTCTTTTGCTGCATTTTGTTTTCCGTTTTCTCAAGTGGTTATTTTGTTTCTTTGATTTTGTTTTTTGTTAGTTGGTTTGATTTTGGTTGTATTTTTAAGATTCATTTTTCAGTATTTTATTATAAAAGCTTATGTAGTATAATAATGATGATTTTCAACTGAATTCAAATGGTCCCTGAATTACAAAGAACACGTATTAAAGACTTTTGTTTTAGTACTTGTCTCACTTTCAAATTAACTCAATATATAACTTAACCATAAATATGAGTATATATGACTACTTTATCTTTTCTTCTTTTTTGGTACAAGAATAATATTATGATTCATTTTTACTGTGAACAGTTTTTTAGCAAAAGCAATAAATTGCTTAAAAAGTGACATATAAACTATTATATTAACTTCATAGTTAATATGCCATACAAGATGTGTATCTGCAACCTAAGCTCAAATCATGGAAGAACAAATGTTAATACCTATTTGAGAATATATTTGAATGCTTGTGTGGAGCATATTTATTTTGGTGATAATTTAATATACGTCCATAATATCAAGTACATATCAGTCTTTGGGAATAGTTTTTAAGCATAAAATAAATTTTAGTGTGGAAAAAATTTGCTAAAATAATATTCTTGATCTCCATCACTATAATTAATGTCCTTTTATTACAAAATTTAAGAATACAGTTAAAAATTAATTTGTAATTATACAAATTATAATTTGTAATTATACAATAATTTGTATTGTATATTAATTTGTAATTATATATATACAAATTATATATATATAATTTGTATATATATATAATTTCCATTTGGAAAATAATAATAATAAAAAAATCCATTTGGTTTCCTTGATAATTTCATCATATTTTGCATACATTGATTTTTTTTTTATTTTAACGTATCACTAGAGTACTTTGTACTTTTTTTCTTAATGCAAGTACTTAGTAAAAAAATTGCTTGTTCTAGTTAACAAATCAAGGAAACAGAATTTAAGAAATGGATAGAAATTTATATCAAATCCCTGTTGTATCTATTATTTTCCCTCAAGTAACATTCAAGCTATCTAAAATTTTATGAAAGTTACCAGAGGAAGACCTACTGATCATTATTTCCATTCATCTTTTAATTTCAACATAACATAGACAACTTAAGCTTTCTACATTTTTTGCATTGTTTAGCTCTTATATTTTTCCACAATTCAAAGCATTTGAATGCTTAAAAAAAAAAACAACTAATTAAAATTAAAGCTTCCTCAATGAGTCAAAGTTTTGACTAAATCTTGATATGACCAAGAATTCTTGGGTTTCAGTTTATTTTGATACTTGCTGGAAATTACCTACTCTGATGTGGGTGTTTCTATTCTGCCTTGAAGCACTGTAATTCAAACAGGTAACCATCCCTGTCACTGATTGCCTAGGTTGTCAATCAAAGTTTACCTGAAACACCCCATTAATATCACAGCATTTTGAAAGTGTTATATTTAATGAAATACTGCCTTTGAGATTTTTGACTTGAAGACAAACACTGTCATACATCAAGATTGTGTGTTCACACTTCATGGGCATTAATATTAATTTTAAATTCCTTTCATTTAAAAATATTGTTTTTATATGATTGAATTAGGTTTAAATCATCACCATGAACATGACTGATGCATGTCCTATCAGCCTTATGGGAAAGAGTATGAGACATAAATTTGAGTGAAAAGGGTTTTACAATTTAGAGACTGATGTGGAGGGACAGAATGCAATGAGATCCATCTCCCAAACCCAAAAGTTCACTGAAGATGGCCTGGAGGAAATTACTTTGAAGGATTTGAAAAATTTGAAAGATAATATGAGTCAAGTATGTGTATGTGGGTGTCTGTGGGAGGGAAAGTTTTCTGTGAAGGGAATGTAGGAGGGGATGGTAACAGGGAAGGGAAGAAGAATGTTTTAGACAATGGAAGTGGAAAGTGAAACAACCAGGTGGAAAAATGAATATGAAGTTGATAGAAAACTAAAAGCCATTTATTTAGAATGTGAGGTAGGATCTTTAGAAAGAGATAAAGCTGGAAAGGTGGCCAGAAAGAGTTGGCTCAAAAGGTCTTAGGTTATATATAAATAGAATTTATGATCTTTTTCTTTTTTTAAAAGATTTTATTTATTCATTCATGAGAGACACACAGAGAGAGGCAGAGGAAGAGGCAGGGCTCCCCATGGGGAGCCCAGTGTGGGACTTGATCCTAGTACTCTGGAATCATGACCTGAGCCCAAGGCAGATGCTCAACCACTGAGCCACCCAAGTACCCAGAATTTGTGATCTTGACTGAGTGAACAGTGAGGGAAAGGTACACATCAATATGACCCTCAGGTTTATATCTGAGGATGGAATTTCTGGTACTGACATAAAGGGAATAGGCTTTGAGAGAACACAGGTTCTGGACATGTTGAGAGTGTATATCTGGGAATAGATTGTACTATTGGCAATTTGCTTTCCATATAAACAATCCAAAACTCAGAGAGATATATCTTTTAGAAATGCAAATTTATGAGAAGGCAATGTTTCTGTGAATTCTGATGATGTGTCATTCTGAAACTTTTTTCTCAGAAGTATTCATTTCAAAATCTTGTTTTAATAAACACCAAATTACCAATCATTAAAACTAAGCTCATGTAATATTGGTGAGTTTACATTTTGTGTATCTAGGGACGGCTGGATGGCTCAGTGGTTCATCATCTGTTTTTCGCTCAGGGTGTGATCCTGGGGTCCCAGGATCAAGTCCCATATTGGGCTCCCTGTGGGAAGCCTGCTTCTCCCTTTGCCTATGCCTCTGCCTCTCTGTCTCTCATGAATAAATAAATAAAATCTTTAAAAAAAAAGTTTATGGTATCTAGTGCACTTGCACAAGACATCTGTTTTAGCTTTCTATCCCATGGGCTGAAAAAATCCTTTTTTTTTTTCATTTTCCCTATAGAATACATGGAGCCTGAAAACGGGGTGTGGGACCAGGAAGGACAACTCTCAAAATTATACTAAATGGCTTAGTAGGGAAATGTTTGCTCCCTTCTTCCAGCTTTTAACCTATCATAGTTTAGAGGTCTTGGAGTTTAAGAGAAGTTTTTTTTTTTTTGTTTTTTTGTTTTGTTTTGTTTTGTTTTGTTTTTATCAGACAGCACAAAGATTATTCCATGCTACTTAAAAATGAAAATATACCTGATCATTTTGGGCTCCTCATGACTCAGAACCAGTAGGTAAATATGGTAAATATGGGATTTACTAAAATGTTATAGGACTGATCTAGAATCTCAAGAGGACTTTAGGTGGAATGGAATCCTCCAAAGTGGCCCCAACTTCCATGTTTCTTGGGGGTAAATTGGTATTAAACTATGATTCAATATTAAGACTTCTAGGTGTTCAAATTATTCATGAATAAATTACCAGTTTATCCCATTTGAAGAATTTCAGTCAACTAAGGTTTTACCTCAGGCAAAGGATACCTAAAATATGCAACAAAAGAAAGAAATCATAAATACTAACTACAAGCTTATGGTTTGTTCCTAAAACATAGGTTTTACTAGCTATTCATATTGCATTCTTTAGTCTGTTATCTATCACTGATCTTTCATGTATCTCTCTTGTTTAAAGTTCTAATTTTTTTCTCTTTTTAATATTTTACACAGTATACAGTTTTGGTGGATAGTTTTAAAGTTTAGTTTATAAGTTTCAGGATGTAAAGGTGGGAATAATAACTCTAAAAGGGATGACTATCTCCTAGAAATGAGTACAGTGGCTGTTGGAATACTGGATCCTATCTTGTGGTTTTCATTTTGACGTAGCATTGTTGCATTATGTTGAATGGTAACATATTCCTGTCCCTAGTGTTGTTCAGAAGCTTAAATATGGATAGAAGGTATGTATAGGTATTTAGAAGCCAGACGGGCAGGCTTGTGTACAGCGGAGGGCACCAGCTCCTTCTAGTGAATTGCCCAGACTTCAAAGTACTGAAGGTTAAAAACTGCATTTCCCTGATTTGCTCTGCACCTAGATGATTTATTTTCACTAACTGTAGGTAGTTGTGTGAGGTAGTGTATTTGGAAGCCATCTTTCTTTCTTTCTTTTTCTTTCTTCTTTCTTTCTTTCTCTTTCTTTCTTTCTTTCTTTCTTTCTTTCTTTCTTTTCTTTCTTTCTCTTTCTTTCTTCTTTCTTTCTTTCTTTCTTTCTTTCTTTTTCTTTCTTTCTTTCTATTTCTTTCTTTTTTTTTAATTCTTCATCAGCTTTTTTTGTAAAACTCAATCATAGAAGAGTTTGCATCTCTAGGGAAAACTCTTTGATTTTGGATATTTGCTGATCTGACTGCTTCCTGACTGTGGAAGAAACTCATAGGTCCCTTCGTAACCAGCTTCTATAGTATAGCTTTTGAAGTCATCACTAAAAGCTTAGTGTGCAGTCTTTCTTCATCCTCCACATTCATTCTATAAGCAATTTAATACCTGGAATAGATCCCTTGTGCTTGTACTAGCTAGAGTGTATTCATTTATTATTTATTTATTTATTTATTTATTTATTTATTTATTTATTTATTTATATTTAGTTAAAGCTGAACACCAATCAATGCAATGAGGACATCAAATGGGAAGGCGGGGCCAGATGGCAGAGGAGTGGGGGCCTCACCTCACCTGTGCCCACCAACTTACCTGGATAGCTTTCAAATCATCCCAAACACCTACAAATCCAACCTGAGATTTAAAGAGAGAACAGCCGGACACTACAGAGAGAAGTTTTCACATCTAACAAGGTCGGAAGGAAGGAAAAAATAAAAAAGAATCTAGTGGGGGAGGGGCCCTGCGAGCAGCTGGGCTAAGGGGGGCAGTGGGAGCCTCCAGACAAGAAAGCCCCGCCCCAGAGATGCAGGAATTTTAAAACTCCCCCCAGATTCTTCCCTGAGGGAAAGGCACTCAGCAGGGAAACCGGGCAGAACCACAGGAAGGGCAGTGGGGCCTCCAGTCTCCTGGGGTCACTAGGAGAAGAGGGGCGCCCCGGGGGAGAGCCCACCCACACCACAAGCCGAGCTCGGTAAAGGGCGGGGTGCACCTGGTGGGGCCTCAGGAGAAGCCTGTGGGTCAGGCGGGGGCTCTGGGCAAAGGGGGCTGCACCCTGATGCCTTTGGGAGCTACTGGGAGCATGATT
The DNA here is from genome assembly GCF_011100685.1 of Canis lupus familiaris. Lineage (NCBI taxonomy): Eukaryota > Metazoa > Chordata > Mammalia > Carnivora > Canidae > Canis > Canis lupus. The sequence continues at coordinate 30,046,586 of NC_049255.1, forward strand.
CCTGCAGCACAGGGCCCGGATCCAGGGCGCCGGGGGACACAGCCCACCATCCTGCGCTACCCCCGGGACACCTGGAGGTGGGGAGGGCCTAGGATGGCGAGCTGGGTGGCCCCGAGCTGTGTAGATCAGCGCCCCTTCTCACCCCCCACCGCCCCGGAGCATCCAGGCCCCTGCGGACGGGGAGCTGCAGTAGTTACTGCAGGAGCTGACTCTAGAGCTGGAGAGCTGACCGCCACTGTTGCTGTTCCTCCTGGTCTCACCCTGTGCCTGGGAGGGTAGGGGCCACCAGGGAACAGGAGCCTCATGGCGTCAACAGCTCACCTGAGCCCAGCACCCGATGGGAAGCGGGGTAGCTCCCCCAGGTGCACACATCTGAGAATCAGCACAGCAGGCTCCTCCCCCAGGAGACCAGCTGGAAGGATAGGGGAAGAGCAAGTTCTCCACCAAGCAATGCTGGAAAGCTCCAGGGAAGTCAAGGGATTTACAGTGTATAGAACCAGAGGATACCCCTTCTCCCCGCTCCCCTTTTGCCAGTACAACTTCTTTTATATCGGATTATAAATTTCCAATTTTTTCTTCTCTTTTCCCACCTTTACAATATTTTACCACCTCTTCATTTTTAAGATTCTTCCATTTTGACTTTGATATTTCTACAATTATAGGCCCTAGAAATATTTTTCATTTCTAGATTTCCTCCAACATATTCAACTTAATTTGGGGAGATATACAAGATATGGTTTTTTGTTTTGTGTTTTGTTTTGTTTTGTTTTCTCTGCCTCATTTTGTTCTACGATGGCAGAAGTTAATACCTTCTAAAACATGACCAGCATGCACACAGAACCAAGTGGTATACCATGCTTGTTCATTCTGTGAGATTCCTCATCCCCATTCTGCCCCCTTCTTTTATCTCATTTATGTTTTGGTGGTCAATGTTATGGCCCTCTACAAGTATTTCTGGTTTATATAAATTTGGGACTGAGCATCTTCTAACATAAAGAACTTAATGTACTCGGAACCAAGAGAATCACCCTCTAGGACCTCTTAAGTAAACTACATTCTCCTTCCACTACAACTTCATCACCACCACCATCTCGCAGTCCCCTCCATTTTTTTCTTCCTTTTATTTTTTTTCTTTTTTTCCTCTTTATTTTTGCTTTATTCTTTTCTTTTTCTTCTCCTTTGGGATTCTTGACCTTTATTTCTTACTACTTTGTTTTTAAAATTCGTTTTTCACTTTAGTGGTTCTCTTGTTTTATTTCGTCCTGATCTTTGTTTTCATTTTATGGTCTCTGACCTCATCAGAACCATCTAGGGTGAAATTTACTTAGGTTGTGGTTGATATTCTTGACTCAGTCCACTCATACGACACTCTGCACTGAGCAAAATGACTAGAAGGAAGAACTCATCACAAAAGAAAGAATCAGAAATAATACTCTCTGCCACAGAATTAAAGAATTTGGATTACAATTCGATGTCAGAAAGCCAATTCAGAAGCACAATTATAAAGCTACTGGTTGCTCTGGAAAAAAAGCATATAGGATTCAAGAGACTTCCTGACTGCAGAATTTAGATCTAATCAGGCTGAAATTAAAAATCAATTAAATGAGATGCAATCCAAACTGGAGGTCCTAATGATGAAGGTTAATGAGGTAGAAGAAAGAGTGAGTGACATAGAAGACAAATTGATGGCAAGAAAGGAAGCTGAGGAAAAAAGAGAAAAACAATTAAAAGACCATGAGGAAAGGTTAAGGGAAATAAATGACAACCTTAGAAGGAAAAATCTACGTTTAATTGGGGTTCCAGAGAGCACCAAAAGGGACAGAGGGACAGAAAGCATATTTGAACAAATTATAGCTGAGAAATTCCCTAATTTGGGAGGGGAACAGGCATTCAGATCCAGGAGATAGAGAGATCCCCCTCCCCCAAAATCAATAAAAACCATTCAACACCTCCACATTTAATAGTGAAACTTGCAAATTCCAAAGATAAAGAAAAAATCCTTAAAGCAGTGAGAGACAAGAGATTCCTAACTGATATGGGGAAAAATATTAAATTAACAGCAGACCTCTCCGCAGAGACCTAGCAGGCCAGAAAGGGCTGGCAGGGTATATTCGGGGTCCTAAATGATAAGAACCTGCAGCCAAGAATACTCTATCCAGTAGGGCTCTCATTTAGAATAGAAGGAGAGATAAAGAGCTTCCAGGATAGGCAGAAACTGAAAGAATATGTGACCACCAAACCAGCTCTGCAAGAAATATTAAGGGGGCCCCTGTAAAAGAAAGGAAGCCCAAAGAAATAATCCACAAAAATGGGGACTGAATAGGTATTATAATGGCACTAAATTCATATCTTTCAATAATTACTATGAACATGAATGGGCTTAATGATTCCATCAAAAGACACTGGGTTTTGGACTGATCTTCTAAGCATCACATCTCCAAAGAAAGAAGAGCTTTAAATGATACACTGGCCAGATGGATTTCACAGATATATACTGAACTTTCCACCAAAACACAACTGAATACACATTCTTCTCAAGTGCACATGGAGCTTTCTCCAGAATAGACCACATCCTGGGTCACAAATCAGGTCTCAACTGATACCAAAAGATTGGGATTGTCCCTGCATATTTTCAGACCATAATGCTTTGAAACTAGAAATTAGAGAATAATTAAAAAGATTCATGGAAACTAATGAGAATGAAGATACAGCCATTCAAAATCTTTGGGATACAGCAAAAGCAGTCCTGAGAGGGAAATACATTACAATACAAGCATCCCTCAAAAAATTGAAAAAACTCAAATACACAAGCTAACCTTGTACCTAAAGGAACTGGAGAAAGAACAGCAAATAAAACTTATACCAAGCAGAAGAAGAGAGTTAAGATTCAAGCAGAACTCAATGAAATAGAGACCAGAAGAACTGTAGAACAGATCAACAAAACCAGGAGTTTGTTGTTTGAAAGAATTAATAAGATAGATACACCATTAGCCAGGCTTATTAAAAACAAAAGAGAAAAGACTCAAATTAATAAAATCACGAATGAAAAAGGAGAGATCACAACCAATACCAAGGAAATACAAACGATTTGAAAAAAAAAGAAAAAACATATTATGAGCAGCTATACACCAATAAATTAGGCAATCTAGAAGAAATGGATACATTTCTGGAAAACCACAAACTACCAAAACTGGAGCAGGAAGAAATAGAAAACCTGAACAGGCCAATAATAAGGGAGGGAATTGAAGCAATCATCAAAAACCTCCCAAAACACAGAGGTCCAGGGCCAGATGGCTTCCCAGGGGAATTCTATCTTCTTTTTAGAAGAAACAATACCTATTCTACAAAAGTTGTTCCAAAAGATAGAAAGAGATGCAATACTTCCTTACTCGTTCTATGAGGCCAGCATCACCTTAATTCCAAAACCAGACAAAGGCCCCACCAAAAAAAAAAAAAAAAAAAAAAAAAAATTATAGACCAATATCCCTGATGAACACAGATGCAAAAATTCTCGACAAGATACTAGCCAATAGGATCCAACAGTACATTAAGAAGATTACTCACCATGACCAAGTGGGATTTATCCCCGGGATGCAAGGCTGGTTCAACACTCGTAAAACAATCAATGTGATAGATCATATCAACAAGAGAAAAAACAGGAACCATATGATCCTCTCAATAGATGCAGCGAAAGCATTTGACAAAATATACCTCCATTCCTGGTCAAAACCCTCCAGGGTATAGGGATAGAGGGAGCATTCCTCAGCATCTTAAATGTCATCTATGAAAAGCCCACAGCAAATATCATTCTCAATGGGGAAACACTGGGAGCCTTTCCCCTAAGATCAGGAACATGACAGGGATGTCCACTCTCACCACTGCTATTCAACATAGTACTGGAAGTCCTAGCCTCAGCAATCAGACAACAAAAAGAAATAAAAGGCATTCAAATTGGTAAAGAAGTCGAACTCTCCCTCTTCACAGATAACATGATACTGTACATTGAAAACTGAAAAGACTCCATCCCAAGATTGCTAGAACTCATACAGCAGTTCGGCCGTATGGCAGGATACAAAATCAATGCCCAGAAATCAGTGGCATTTCTATACCCTGACAATGAGACTGAAGAAAGGAAATTAAGGAGTCAATCCCATTTACAATTGCACCCAAAAGGATAAGATACCTAGGAATAAACCTAACGAAAGAGGTAAAGGATCTATACCCTAAAAACTACAGAACACTTCTGAAAGAAATTGAGGAAGACACAAAGAGATGGAAAAATATTCCATGCTCATGGATTGGCAGAATTAATATTGTGAAAATGTCAATGTTACCCAGGGCAATTTACATGTTCACTGCAATCCCTATCAAAATACCATGGACTTTCTTCAAGGCAGCCCGAATGGCGCAGTGGTTTAGCGCCTCCCTCAGTTCAGGGCCTTATCCTGGAGACCTGAGATCGAGTCCCACATCAGGCTTCCTGCATGGAGTCTGCTTCTCTCTCTGCCTGTGTCTCTGCCTTTCTCTATCTGTGTGTGTCTCTCAGGAATAAATAAATAAAATCTTAAAAAAAAATAACAGGGACTTTCTTCAGACAGTTGGAACAAATCATCTTAAGATTTTGGTGGAATTAGAAAAGATCCCAAATAGCCAGGGGGATATTCATAATATTCAATATCACAATGCCAGATTTCATGTTGTACTACAAAGCTGTGGTCATCAAGACAGTGTGGTATTGGCACAAAAAACAGACACATAGATCAATGGGACAGAATAGAGAATCCAGAAATGGGCCCTCAGCACTCTGGTCAACTAATATTTGACAAAGCAGAAAAGACTATCCACTGGAAAAAAGACAGTCTCTTCAATATATGGTGCTGGGAAAATTAGACATCCACATGCAGAAGAATGAAACTAGGCCATTCTCTTATACCATACACAGAGATAAACTCAAAATGGATGAAAGATCTAAATGTGAGACAAGAATCCATCAAAATCCTAGAGGAGAACACAGGCAACACCCTTTTTGAACTTGGCCACAGCAACTTCTTGCAAGATACATCTATGAAGGCAAGGGAAACAAAGCGAAAATGAACTATTTGGACTTAAGATAAAAAGCTTCTGCACAGCTAAAGAAACAGTCAATGAAACTAAGAGACAACCTACAGAATGGGAGAAGATATTTGCAAATGACGTATCAGATAAAGGGCTAGTATCCAAGATCTATAAAGAACTTATTAAACTCAAAAGCAAAGAAACAAACAATCCAATCATGAAATGGGCAAAAGACATGAACAGAAATCTCACAGAGGAAGACATAGACATGGCCAACACGCACATGAGAATGCTCCGCATCACTTGCCATCAGGGAAATACAAATCAAAACCACAATGAGATCCCACCTCACACCAGTGAGAATGGGGAAAATTAACAAGGCAGGAAACCACAAATGTTGGAGAGGATGCGGAGAAAGGGGAACCCTCTTACACCGTTGGTGGGAATGAGAACTGGTGCAGCCACTCTGGAAACCTGTGTGGAGGTTCTTCAAAGAGTTAAAAACGGAGCTACTCTATGACCCAGCAATTGAACTGCTGGGGATTTACCCCAAAGATACAGATGCAGTGAAAAGGCAGGACCCCTGCTCCTCGATGTTTCTAGCAGCAATGTCCACAATAGCCAAACTGTGGAAGGAGCCTCGGTGTCCATCGAAAGATGATGGATAAAGAAGATGTGGTTTATGTATACAATGGAATATTCCTCAGCTATTAGAAATGACAAATACCCACCATTTGCTTCAACGTGGATGGAACTGGAGGGTATTATGCTGAGTGAAGTAAGTCAATCGGAGAAGGACAAATATACAGTCTCATTCATTCAAGGAATATAAAAAACAGTGAAAGGGATTAAAGGGGAAAGGAGAGAAAATGAGTGGGAAATAGAGAGGGAGACAAAACAGGAGAGAAACCTAACTCTGGGAAATGAACAATGGGTAGTGGAAGGGGAGGTGGGCGGGGGGTTGGGGTGACTGGGTGACGGGCACGGAGGGGCGCACTTGATCAGATGAGCACTGGGTGTTATACAATATGTTGGGAAATTGAACTCCAATAAAAAATATACCAAAAAAAAAAGACATCAAATAAGAAAATACTTTTTAAAAATTTTATGTATTTTATATTTTTCTATCCTTGAAAAAGGGAAATTTCTGAGTCAGAGGTGAAAAAGATTTGTTTTCAAGTCTACACAATTGGAGAATGCCAGAAGGAAGAGGCAAGTTGTTTTGTCATCTTGAATAGTTAAGAATTATCTCTACCTCCATTGTACCCAAGTTCTCCCAGGTCCACAGATAATCATGTTTAGAGTAATTACTTAATAATAATTGAGTTGTTCATGGGAGAAAAAATGAAAACAAATACCTCCTTTTCCTCTCTTCTTCCTTACCTTTGTCATATTGCAAATGAATCTGTTCTTTTCTGACAGCAAAGGGGGAATTTGGGATTCTCAGTTCATAATTTTTCAGGGAAGGCAAGCAATTTGGGTGACTTTATCTTATTGAAAAGTATCACAGTATCTGAGCTTTATTTAAAGTTGTAATTATTTGAATTATAAAATCAAAATGAATAAGTTATGGACAGAACAGAGGCAGAGTGTGGAGTCAGGAGGGTATCAGCCATGTCTTTCAACCTTTTAGTGTTTGAATTAGTTTAATACTTAAATTTTGGGGTAGTAAAAAGATCCTGAGTTTTCATAGCCATAACTGTTATCTCTAGGTCTACTTTCATTCCTTAAGAGGATGCTGAGAGAAAGCTCTGCTAACAAATATCTGCTATTAACACTCCTTTCTTATTTCAATTAAAGAGGCACTCCTCAGGTCTCCAAGGCCAATCTTTAGGTGGACCTCTATCAGAGAGGTCAGGTGACAGATGTAGCAACCTATTACAATTTTTTAAAAATGTAGAAATGTCTCATTGTATAATAAACATCATCAAAAGTACTATTAATAAATGATTTTATTTGGGGTGAACAGATGTGGGGAGTCATAATGGATTGAACTGAATTAAACATTTGTTACAAGCTTATACTGTATAGCACTGGGGAGTGGATAATAGTTTATTCCTGTCACCTTAAAAGAGATCCTGGACCTTATAAAATAATGACATTCTTTAAAAATATTCCGTTAGAGTCATTGCTTCCCCATCACTTGCAGAAAATGTTGGGACATTCAATCATATTATCTCTTATGGATAAACATGTGAGACAAAAAAAAAAAAAAACTAAGGAGAATGTAGCAAAAACTTTAAGATGGAATAATAGCTCCCAGAAAAGTGGCTCTATTTTTTTTTTCCCCAAATCTAATTGATTTATTTATTGTAACTCAAGCTAGTCTCTGGAATTTTTATCCACGGGGTGTAATCAATTCTCCAAAAAGGAACGGCAAATTTAATTTGCCAAGGACATCACAGGGTTAAAGGGGTAAATGGGCTCTGGCTGCTAACTCAAGTAGGAAGAAAGCAAGGTGCTTTTTAGATTGTGGCTGGGTTCCTTATCTTGTTTTTCCTGGAATTGCCTTGATCTGGGCATGAGTTTGCTTATTTACTTATTCATTCGTTTAGGATTTACCTGAGCTTCGGTCCTAAATGGATTTTAGGCAGTTTACAGAATTAAAACAATATGAAACATGAAAATATAAAAAATAACAACCTGGTTGTGTTCTTGGCCCTGCTCCCTCCCTCTTCTGCAGTTTCAGGTTTGTTGGTGGCTAGGTGTGAGTGCTAATCCAGATCCTGCTCTGAGGGAAACAAGGAAATTATGGATTCTTGGAGGTAAAATGTGCTCAGCCATCAGGCATAGCTTTAATTAAGTTACTGGAACCTCTGGGATTCTTTACATTGCTTCCTAAACAATCAGCTGGCCTCCATCTTGGTCATTTGCTTCCCATCCTTGGACTATCTAGTCATCCAGCGTGGTGTTATATGTGGGTCCCACCATAGCCTGGCATCCTAGCCTTTACACACTAATTTAAGGTTACCAGTTGAACAAATAAGATACAGGATGCTAGTTACATCTGAATTTCAGATAAGCAAAAATTAGGACTTTTTTTTTTGGTATAAGTATGTCCCAAATATTATCTAGAATCTCCATTTCCTCTTCTTTAGAAACTTGTAGTTACATATGCTTGGAAAGATTGTTGCAAGAACAGAGAGTATGCTTTACATGAGACATACTTACACTAATAATAAAATAAGTATTTGTCACGTATCTGAAGTTAAAATTTAACTGGGCATCCTGTATTTTACCTGGAAACTCTATACTAACTTCTAAAAGATTTCCCTGCTGCTGTCACTACTTGCCTATATATATCCCATGTTGATGGCTATCAGTGCTCAGGCTTTCCCAGCCTGTTGAATGCACTTACTTAATGTCCTCATTCTGGTCCTCACTAATTTATGTGTATTCATCACATCCCATTTTCTGTGAATCTCCCTCTAGATAGCATGTGCTCTGGATTCCTGTGAATTTCCTGTACTGCCTGCTGCTTTGTGTGTGGCTGCTATTCCCCCGGCATGCCTGGTCTCGTAGACCTCTCCCATCCGGCCTGTTACTCTCACTTCACTGACATTAAGTCCCAGTTTTGTCTGGGGCAGATCTATTAAAAGCAACAAATAATTAGGCAGCATCTACTTGGTTCTAGGGCTTGAGTGAGATTCTGCAAATACAAAGAGGAACAAGTCACGTGCTCTGTCTTCGGGGACCTTGGAGTCAGGCAGAGGCATAGATATTAGAAGTGATGATAATATTAATCACTACCTTTTTTGGATACTTACAATGGTCCAGAAACATGATCTGTCTTAATTGTTGCAACAACCCAGCCAAGCGTATGTCTCATCTCTTTAAGAAAGAGAAAACTGAGATTCTGAGGATAATCAAATTTCATAAATAAACACTTGATGGCAAAACTGGAATGGGAATCTCGATTTCTGATTTCAGATATAGTGTACGTTCATTGGCCCGGTCTCAGCTAAATCCATTACAACTGCAGAGCATTTATTTTTTATGTCTGATATGCTCCCCCCAGGGGAGGGGAGCTAGAACTGGTGAGCTATTATATGGAGCTATGCCTTTGTCATTTTTCCTGTGACATTGATGACACTGATGAGAAAGTTCACACTCGTTAGGATTTCTAAATGTCTTCCTAACTTGTATGGAGTGAAATCAAGCAAGCATGATTGATAGCCATGCTCTTAAAAGAGAAGCCTATTTATGTGGATGTGATCAGAGCAGAAAAAAAAACACAGGCCTTTCCTCTTCCTCTGCCTTCCCTCAGTTCTAGGGTTGGGTGACTCCTCATAGTCACAGAGCCACAGGCTTGTTGGCCTTTCTGCTATAGAAATTGGGGAACAAGAAAATTCCCTCATCTTTCTGTGTCTTAAACACCCCATCTCCTCCTTTGTTTCCTAAGCCATGTATCTTAGGACGATGTATAGAAAGAGGGGTCTTATTCCAGTTTGGTTTCTGGAATAACCAGAGGATTTTGCATCTCAATGCTCACTCCTTGTGGCTTAAAATAGTAGCAGTAATGGAGGGATTCAATAGCATAGGACTACTTACTTCTTATCATTAATGAACATGAGTCCACATAAATTTAACGAATACCAGACACTGGTAAGAGCTGTTCCATTTTCCTTCCCATGGAGCAGTTTCCTCTGCAGGCCCCTCACTGTGGCCTCTGCAGCCCCAGACTGTTGATGCTTCAATTCAGCCACCTACAGCTCTCTTGATCCATCTCCCAATTCCACTTTCCCAGAGAGGATGTTGATTAATCTACGATTCTACACAACATTGAATTTTGGTCTTTTGTGGATGGGCTGCCCTGGAATTAGGTCCCCAACTATGGTTTTAGGAATTCAGTAGAGAAAGCACAAGACTTGGAAAGATGCGGTTATTCAGCAGGCGGTGATCAAGGGAGGAGGGAACGATTCAATGGGGTTGGGGCAGAGGTGCTCTAAAAATCATCCAGCACAGATTTCTTTTTGAATATGGAATTCTATTGGAGATTTTAGGCAGAATTTCAGGTAGTGCTGATGTTCAGGCAGAAATTCTAAATTAAAAATGCTGGTTCAGGAAAGTCTTCAGTGGGGTTCTATTTGCGAGTATCTTTAATCACCCCTCTAGGGTGCTGTTATATGCTCTTGTTTCAGAAAACACTGGAAGGGATTACCTGAAACAGGCAATAGAGTCCAGGTGAGGTCTTTTCTAAGTGACTTTTTACATGTTCAAATAATCTACACAAGTAGTATAGACCCTGACATGGCTAATAATATACTGGCATCACACCACCATTTTTATCTTTTTTACTTAAAATACATTGTCTTTTTAGTAAATAAACACACAGGGCACATAGAGTACAAATGAGGAGGTATGCTGAAACACCACAACTTACAGTACTCAGTACTCTATTGTGTGTTTAGACATTTAACTTCAGGGTCTGAAAATAAGAGAGTGTTCAGTATGTAAATATGGCTTTGTAAATACTTTTAACATTATGTTTCCTTTCTTTCTCTTTCATATTTTCATGTCAGGTCTAGCTTAATGTAATATCGCTGTAAACAGTATTTTCCTTGACACAGAGGCATCGTCAGGAGAGAAAAATGACAGGTAATTGATTCAATGAATATTGTCATTGATTACCTTGAAACTATAAGTCACTCTCCTTTTGAAAATTATTCAAGGACAATTGTCCACAGAAGCTATGAGCCACAATTCAAGTGCTGAAAGATACCTTCCTTAAAATCTGTTTATTGTTTAAGGCCGAAAGTAGTGAGGGAGATGAAAAGGAAGACAGGTATGTAAGTGCACATTGCACAAGTGTACAGGTAGTGTACACTTCCATTAAAAACAAAGATTATTTACCATAAATTTTCAAAACCTTTCTGAGGCTATGAGTTGGCCATGGCAATGAACAGAATTCTACAGGCTCAAGCTTTGAGTCCAAGAAGCAAGCATCATAGTGTAAGGATTTTAATGGAACCAGAGAATATATCCTTTGGCTATTGGGGTTCTGTTTCTCCCAGCTACTGCCATACATTAGTGCCATCTGTGCACTGTGGCTGCATTACTGCTAAGCATGAGGAGCCTTCTGTGATGTTCTCATGCACCTGATACTTGAGAGAACCAGAACTATCAAGGTTACATCAGAGCACGTCCAATTATTACATCCACATTTCAGAGTACTAGCTTGCCTAGGAGCCTGAGAGAACAACTTTGCTGATTTGACACTAAACATGGAAGCCTTCCAGAAATTAAAATGCAGAAGGAAGTTTTATTGTACATGATCGATGGATCTCAAATACCTACTAAGCATAAGAGTCAGACAGATATGTCTAAAAAAAAGAAGTCTGGCTCTCAGCACTTTTAAAGAGAGAAAATTGTAAAGAGAATAAAACATTTCCAAGTTGGACAGTTGGCTAAACTAAGGTTGTAAAGTTAATTGAAACCAGAGTTATTCTCCCCCTCCCTCCTCTCCCTTCTTTTCCTTCCTCCCTCTTCCCTCCCTCCCTTCCTTTTTTTCTTTTTTTTTCAAGTTTATAATTAGTACTGGGAAGAGAATTGTGCTCCATGCAGTCTCTTGTTAATTTTATGTCCTGTCTTTTCCTGGCAAGCTTTGCCTTGTAAAATATGAGATAATTTACCGATGAGATGTGCCAGTCTCAAAGGGCTTTTCAGGGAACCAATTCCTCATTAGTACAAATTTCTAGTTGGTGGACTCTGGAATTGAACAGTGGAAATACTTAAGGAAGAGAGTCTGAGTTAAGGTGGAGGTGGGGTTTGGGAGCTCCTCACTCAGTTTTGGGTCCAATCACTAGTAATTTGTTGAAAGCACATGCTCATTTAAGCCTAGGGCCTGTTCTTTTAGGAAGATCTTTTAAGCAAGTAGTGAGACATGGCAAAATCATAGTATATGATATTCAGAAAAGAGCATAGAAAGCATGTAGTCTAATTCTATCCTCAAGACATGAACTCCTTAAAGAGATCATTGAATATTAATATATACCATTCTGTTTGAATATCTTCACTGAACTGTATTAAATGGCCAGTATTTTATCTTGACAGAGGAAAACAAAAATAATTTATTAAACAATCCTTACATGTAAATCACAGTGTATAATTGTTACAATGTTTATAAATATTATAGATACAGCAAAATATAATTTTTTAAAGTTTCAGTTTATTTTATTTATGATAGTCACACAGAGAGAGAGAGAGATAGAGGCAGAGACATAGGCAGAGGGAGAAGTAGGCTCCATGCACCAGGAGCCCGACGTGGGATTCGATCCCGGGTCTCCAGGATCGTGCCCTGGGCCAAAGGCAGGGGCCAAACCGCTGCGCCACCCAGGGATCCCGCAAAATATTTTTTATTTCTGCTTTCCACTTGTGAGAATTTAACAAACACTTCATCAAGTTATCCTGACCATTTGTAGGATACTTTTAGAAAATATTATTTTTTCTAATACTTTAGAAAATACCACTTCTTCCTTTTAATAATATGTTTGTTATTAATGTTATTAGCTGTGTGTGTGTTTTACAGTTTCAGGATACATTCTCAACATGCTCTTATTATAGAAATAAATAGTTTTAAAAATCAGAATGATATAATGCTTCTAGATCTTAGTTTTGCATTTACTCATTTTGTAACATTTGGCAAGTTACTTAACCTCTCTACACTTCTATAAAGTGGAGAAAATATTATCCACCTGATAGCATACATTCATGTGTGCTTATTAGAACAATGCCCAGAGTGTATTAAACTCTCCCTAACCAAATTAGTATCTTCTACATTTAATTCATCCAGTGACAAAAGCCAATCTGGGGTCGGCTGATCTCCTTATGATTACAAGATGATATTTGATATGACAATGATGATGATGATGTTGATACCTTCTGGCTTCTGCTTGAATAAAACCAATAGATCCTCATCAAAGTATTTTCACAACTTATATTCAGATGAATCTTAAAAGACAGAAAACTTCTCTCCCTGTGATTCAATGGATTTGAAGATGTAGAAGCAATGAATGGATTAAAAACAGCTTAAGTCCTTTAGCAACACTGCATTGCTGAGTTACCCATACTCATAGCAATGGTACAAAATTTATATATTGAATATGTGGGCGAGTCAGGGAATACATCATGGAGGTAACCCAGGAGAAGAATCATAACAATTAAGTAACGAGGTAGTAAGGAGGTAGCCAGTTATAGAAGAGAATGGGGTAAGGGTATGCTAAGTAGAGTAAAAACCTATCACAAAATCAGGGCAAGAGAAAGGATGAAGCTTTCTGCAAACTTACGGTACTATGTGAGAGTAGGTATCCCTTTGGCGATGATGTTGAACTTGGAAAAGAGAGTTAATGGGTGTCAGATCATGAAGGGTCTAGTAGTGTGGTGAAAATCTTAGATTTTGTCTTGAAAAGAGTTAATAGTTACTAAATGATTTAAAGTAAGGAATTCTTCATCAGGTTTGCTTTTTAGGAATATCACTATAAAAGAAGTTTGGCGTATGTAAGACTAGAGACACATCATTTAGGGGATAGTTACAGGAATGCAGGTAATAAATGAAAAGGGCCTGAACTACACCTGCTGGCCAACTAAATGCTGAGAACAATAAAGGTTTATAGTCTAGAAATAATTTTAAATTGATAACTATGTGGACTGTTGAAATGAGCACGATCTTAAATTAATATCAAGACATACTATTTATAGTTTCCATAACTTATAGTATTTTAAAATGAACAGTAAAAAAAGTCATATTGTAAAAGTGAATATCTAGGGAGGAAATGGTTCCTCACTGGGGCAAATTTGGTTGGAAGGCTATATATTATCTTTTCAAGCTAGGTTTTGCCCTTGCACTACAGTTTTCTGTCAAATTGCCATTTTCCATTAAAACTGTTATGAGTCTTTTCTAACCTGTGCTTGCAAACATAAAGAAGGGCTCATTTGCTGGCTCTAGATGCCCCAGAAGGGTTAACAAAGCCATGTATTGAAGGCTTATAGTGCTTTTGGAGGTACCTTTGCCAAAATGGTTGGTTGTGAAATGCCTCTCCAGATTATATATGGTCACAATAACCACTAAAATGTGAAAGAACAACCAGCCATTCACATTCCATCCAGAGTCCAGAACTGCTGGCCCCAGAACTACAGAAGCTGAAACTGTCATGATTGCCAAACCGAAATTGAGATGGATGCAGCCATCACGTTGCCAGGGTTATTCTTGAGCCCTGAGAGCTTGTCAGGGCCTCCAACCTGCATCTAGGCTGGAGAGCGGAACATAAAGGACTGACAAAAAAGGACCAGGAGCTTTGGTGTCGACAGCTTCCTTCAGCACCCAGAACTGTCCTCTCACAGAAAGCACATCACAGAATGATTACCTCTCACCACTAATTAGTGACTCTAATAGTTCAACAAAGTAATTTGTAACACTATTTATAGGGAATTTATGGATATTTCATGAGCATAATCCCTTTGGAATACAGTTTTCTTAGTGGAGAAGACATTCTCCTAACCTTTCTAAAGCCGTGTGCAAAAATTTGTAGATACATGGGAAATGTTTCAGCAGCCACCCTTATGCTCTTGTCCTCTTAGAAGACTAGTGAGGTCCTTCTTCTTTAAAAGCTACACTTGTTTTTTTATTAAAGAAAAAAATGAAGGAAAATATTATAGACCCAGATTTGCTGGAATTATCCTTGCTTTTTGGTCAGATTGGCCAAAGAGGAAAACTATAGAGGCTTTTTTTTTTTTTCTGGGACTGATAAGGGCAAATTCCAGAATATCAGAAAGATTTAAAGATAAATTAAAAAACAATAAGTGTGTTATTTAGGCAATATATACAAAAGGAAGGGAAGACATTCTGATCTATTATATAACCAGTATCCTGAAATCTGTATTGAAAACTTAGATTTAGAAGATTTAGAGTTATTAGGTATTTATTGCACATCAGACTTGGTAGATACATACATAATTTATTTCTCCCTGTTACCCATTTCCATATTTTTGATGAGGACACAGAGAGACTGAATAAATAACCCATGGTTGTGCAGCTACAAATATGAAGACTAAGATTCAATGCCAGGTCCATCAGATGCCTTGGTATACTTATGGAGAATGTATTCAGTAATGACTATTGGAGCACGTAATATTACAAGACACTGGGTACCTACAGCAGTTTAAAAAGAGATGGAGATAACACATAGCTGTATTCGATGTCAATCTTGCTTTTGGAGCAAGACATGCATCTAAACAGATAGTTTGCCAGATTGCAGGTGTCATTAAAATTTTTTTAAAAGGTCAGATGAAAAGCTCCAGACATTCAGAAAAGGGAAATGTGACATTGGAATGGAGGGCAATTGAACTCTTCCCTAAAGTAGGTGAGCTCATGAAAATGTGAGTATCTGAAAGAAGGATATTCAAAGTAGAAAGATGACACGTATTCAAAATTTCACATCTGGGAAATAGTATGGCACACGGTAAATGAAATTAGTTAGATTTGACCAGAGGTGAAAGTGCATGGTGAACAGAAATGAGTTATAAAACCGATAAGACTACATTGTGAAGAGACTTTAGAGTCAAGGAAGGAAGTCTAGATTTTCTTGCCTGGCCATCATGGCATTGCAGATTTTTGAGTGCTACAATCACTCTTCTGTCGTGGGGCAGGAACTGAAAAGAGGAAGAAGTTTTCTAAGATGAGCTTAGGAAGCTATTACCCAGGCATGCTCTAGCAAAAGCCTGGGCTAAATGAACCATAAAGTAATGTTGTCAGGTGGCCGAGCTGTTGCATATGCATAATTGACATGAGTAGGCAATTGAATTATAAGTGAAAAGAATAGAGTGTAAAGATGATTTCAGGATACCTATCTAGATATGATTAAGATAGGACTTCCATGTTACAGGAAGCATCATTCAGATCATTCTTACTCTATTTGATACCGTGGAAAGAAGAACAGATTTGAAATGGAAGGTGATAACCATAGTGTAGGATTATAGGATTATAACATTTAGACTTGGTTATACTCTGGCGTCTCTTCAGATCGCATAAATCTTTCGCCTTTTACATTTAGACTTGGTTGAGTCCTTTATGGATGGCATTGCCTAGAATACATTACAAAGTGTGTAGAAATTTACTTTATTTTACTTTTACTGTTCTATTTTTTCAAATTGTTATTTAAATTCTAGTAACATAATGTAATATTAGTTTCAGGAATAGAATTTAGTGATTCATCATGTACAAGTAACACTTACTGCTCATCATAACAAGTGCCCTTCTTAATACCCATCACCCATTTAGTCCATTTCCCACGCACCTCCATCAACCCTTAGTTTGTTCTCTATTGTTAAGAGTCTCTTATGGTTTGTATCCCTCTCTCTCTCTTTTTCCTCTCCTTTCCCTATACTCATCTGTTTTGTTGCTTAGGTTCCACAAATGAGTGAGATCATATGGTATTTATCTTTCTCTGACTGACTTATTTTGCTTAGCATAATACACTCTAGCTCTATCCACATCTTTGTGAGTGGCAAGATTTTATTCTTTTTGATGGCTGGGGAGTATTCCATTATGGAATATATATATATATATATATATATATATATATATATATATATCCATATATATACCACATCTTCTCTATCCACCCATCAGTCAATGGACACTTGGGCCCTTTCTATAATTTGGCTATTGTTTATAATGCTGCTATAAATATCGGGGTACCTGTACCTCTCTGAATATTATTTTGTATCCTTTGGGTAAAGACCTAGTAGTACAATTGCTGGGTCTTAGAGTAGTTCTATTTTTAACATTTTGAGGAACCTCCATATTGCTTTCCAGAGTGGCTGCACCAGTTTGCATTCCCACCAAAAATGTAAGAGTTTTCTCCTTTCTCTCCATCCTTGCCAACATCTGTTGTTTCCTGTATGTTAATTTTAGCCATTCTGACAGGTGCAAGGTAGTATCTCATCATGGTTTTGATTTTTATTTCCCTGATGATGAGTGATGTTGGTTTATTTTTCATGTTGCTTTATTTTTGATTAGCTATTAAAATAATGACTATGGACAGCAGTATTCAGATGGTTGAGCAACAGATTGAGAAACATAAATTTGTGTATGGAAAAACTTCAAGGAAAAGGAACTCACAATTGGGTAGAAATTTCTGAACATGAATCATAGGGTTTGTATGAGAATCACTTGATACAATATGTGTGAGTACTTTGTAAACTCCATGTAATAAAAATGGTACGGTTGGTGCAGCCTGGGTGGCTTGGTGGTTTAGCGCTGCCTTCAGCCAAGGGTGTGATCCTGGAGACCAGGGATCAAGTCCCATGTCAAGCTCCCTACATGGAGCCTGCTTCTCCCTCTGCCTGTGTCTCTGCCTCTCTGTCTCTTTCTCTGTGTGTGTGTGTGTCTTTCATGAATAAATAAATAAAATCTTTTAAAAAAATGGTACGGTTGTTCAACAAATACTTATTAAGTGATTTTATGGATCAAATCTTGCGTGGGGTGCTAAAACTAAAAAATAAGTAAGAAATGGTCATTCACATATCACGTTCATTTTTCCTACATTTTTCCACAGACTTACTGTTTCGCGACTGTCTTCAAACTATGGAAGTATTAATTCTAATGTTATTTCATTTGACCTGAATACTATGGGGCCAGCACATCTGTTATATATTCTTAAATCTCTATTTTGAAAAAGTCACAACTAGACATGAAAAGATAAGCATTTGGATGAAGACTGGAGTTTAATCATACTTTCTTGGTGTATGGTCTTGGGCAAATTCCTTATCAGTTCTAATTTTCAGTTCCTTTCTATGTAAAATGGAGATTAGAACACTTATAAGGGTTTGGAAAAATAATTGAGATAATCTGTCTAAGACAGGCAGCCTACTGCCAGACACAACCAATTAATACATATTAGCCACGCTGTATAGTTAAATCACTAATAGAGCTTCAATTCCTCTCCCCTCTGTCCTCTTTTTCCTCTCCTTTTCCTCCCTCATCTTCTTCCTACTTCTTTTCCACACTGCAGAAGCCTGGGGTCTATGCCAACCAGAAAGCAGAGTGACTACCACCCGCATATCACAAGAATTTCCTGATCTGTCCAAGCAAGAGCTTCCCTGCCAATTGCATTAATTCCCCTGCTATAACTATCTCAAGGCCACAGCTTACTGGATATCTGAAGATGAAAAGGTATAAAGTTGGAAACATACTTATTCGCCAAATGATAGTTTTAAAATGATGGGAGTCACCCTTTGAGTATGGGGGCATTTGGAGGTGGATGGGGAGGTATTGTAGGTTTTCATGTTCTGGGATGGGTCACAGGAAATTTATGTTATCTATAGATTATTTTTTTTTGAAACCATTTTTAGGAGGTATATTCCTTAATTCTTTTCAAATCAATTTGTATACAGAATTCCCATCTATATGAAAGAATTTTTGAGGGCCTCTTTTGAATTGACGCTTCAACTTGCCCCTGAGGAGCCTTTGATATAGGACATAGATTCATTTCCTTGTGTTTCAGAGAATGGGGTAACAGAGCAGGAAAAGATGCCCTTCAATTTGATAGAAAGGCACTACATGAATCTCTGCTAAATTCTAAAAAGTCAATTGAGAGCTGTGTCAACCTGTTCTCTGTGTTACATCCATGTGGGGAAGTCTACAAACGTTCATGTGGACAGTAAGTGGGGGTCAAGTGCAATCGGTACACCCTGCTGTTGGCAAGAGCTCAGCATAGCAGATGTTCCTTTGTTCAAAGATGGGCAAACAGGAAAAAAATCAACATGACGTCTATAAAAATTCTACACCATAAGGAACAGGAGAGTATTACCCTGAAAAAGAATTGGTTGAAAAGCTTACTTCTAAAAACTGTTTTCTAAGGCAAACATGGTCTGCCATGTTCATAATAAGATATAAGAAAATGTGGCCATTGCTTAAGTAATAATAGTAATAATAATAATAGCAATAGCTAACATTTGCATAGTAGTTACTATATACCAGAGACTTTATATAAAATATTTTATATAGATAAAGGGGTGTAACAGTATACTTATGATGTGCACTAAGTAATGTATAAAATTATTGAATCATTCATTATATTGTACACTGAAACTACATTAATGATACTCCAATTAAAAAGTATATGTTAACAAAGCAAAAATCAACAAAGAAATATATATATATATATATATATATATATATATATATATATATAAACATATCATTAGTCTAGAGCTTGATGTTTTTTGAAAACTCAAAGGCACTAATGTAATCAGGGCTCAGATAGACAGGACCCTGCAGGGCCCCACAAGCTGCACTTGTCTTCCCTTTCTGTCATGACCCAAACCCACCCCCAAAATAAACCATCACTATCCAGTATAAATTAGCCTCACCTGTTTTTGCTTAGTTATCATCTTTATGAAATGCATATCTAATTTTTTTGACATTTTTTCCCTATGGCATTATCTGTTGTATGGATTTGTATGAATCCTTTTATGCATACTGGATACAAATTTTTTTTGGTTGATATATGTGTGGTGAGTATCTTTTCTTACTCTGTGGGGTGCCTTTTCATGCTCTTACTGGCTACTTTTGATGAACCTACTCTTTAAGTCTTGGTATACTTGATTTAATCTTTTGGTTTTTTTGGTTGCACTGTGTGTGTTTAAAAAATCTTTGTTGACTCCAAGTCATAAAGATATCCTCCTATGTGTTATTTTAAAAACTTTATTGCTTTACCTTTCCCATTTAGAACGATATATTTGGAATTGTTTTGTGCTTATGGTGTTAGATGTGTATGAATCAGGCTATATTCCTCCCTCCTCCTTCCATATGGTTATCCAAGTAGCCCAGTCATTTGTTGAAAAGATCAAGATTTCTGTACACGACTTCACCCTTGCCTTTGTAATAGGGCAATGGGGAATGTAAGTATGAATCTGTTTCTGGACTTTATTTTATTCCATTGGTCAGTGTGTCTTTGCACGACTTCACTCTTGCCTTTGTAATAGGGCAATGGGGAATGTAAGCATGAATCTGTTTCTGGACTTTATTTTATTCCATTGGTCAGTGTGTCTATGCATTGTTTGAACTACTTCACAGGTTTAAGAAGCTTAATCCCTGCAACATCACAGTAAATAAGTACCACTTAGTACCCTTATAGTACCCTCATATTATAGTTGAGAAAACTAGGGAATCAAGATGTTAGGTTACTCTACAAAAGTCATTGCTTAGTCAATGGCAAATCCATTACATTAGCTCTGATAAAATAAAACAAAACAAGTGGAGATGTGGATTGAGATGAAAAGAGATTATATTTGAGAAATGATTTCAAGGAAACCAAAACACAATAGCAGAAGTAATTCACACACTATGAGCTGTGAAGTAAGGAATTAACAGGACAGTAAACTCATTCTTTCAACTGCTCATGAATCTATATTATTTTGCTATCTCTGTACTTTATCCCTATCTTTTGAAATCACAATTCATCCACAAGAATCATTGCCATGGAGAAATGAGAATGGTCCATACCATCCTCCTCAACACAGAGGTCAAATAAGATAATAAATACCAAAAGACAACTATAGATAGCAAGATAAGTTTTAATGCATTTAGAATAGAGGCTGAAGCCAGATTTTTAGTTTTTAGGAGTTTATGGAAAATGAGAAAGTGAAGACACTTAAGAAGATTGGCTATGACTAGCATGAAGGAGACTATAGCATTTAGATGTAGAGGCAGATTGAGAAAGAGTATGTTCTTTTATTATTTTGTGTTTTGTTCCTAAATATTTGGACAGGAAAGACAGTAATACACAAAAATATGAAGCTATAGGGGATATGTTTGTCTGCAAATTCTATCTAGCTACTTTATGTGCTTGTGCCACCTGGGCAATATAGAAACAAACTAAGTCATAGGTCGCTTACATTTTCTACATTTAAAAGAGACAGTCTTTAATGAGAAAAAGAAAACAGAAATTAGTTTCTGAATTATTTAGAAATATCACAGGAGATGAAAACTGCTTAGTAGTTTCCACTGTGTAGATAATGCATCATGATCAATAAATAAATGCTAACCTTACCTTAAGAGCAAATATAGGAATGTATTATTAAAGAGGAATAAAATTGGTTGGCTTCATTATTCCTGCAAATTTAATGGTATGTGAATGGCTTAGAAGCCATACTTAAATTTTAATACAACCCATTCTAATTGGGCCAAAGACGAATCAAAAAGAAATTTTATATGTAGTTGCTCTTCAGAGACTTTATTACTTTTATTTTTTTTTTTATTTTTTTTTTATTTTTTATTTTTATTTTTTATATTTTATTGGTGTTCAATTTACTAACATACAGAATAACACCCAGTGCCCGTCACCCATTCACTCCCACCCCCCGCCCTCCTCCCCTTCTACCACCCCTAGTTCGTTTCCCAGAGTTAGCAGTCTTTACGTTCTGTCTCCCTTTCTGATATTTCCCACACATTTCTTCTCCCTTCCCTTATTTTCCCTTTCACTATTATTTATATTCCCCAAATGAATGAGAACATATAATGTTTGTCCTTCTCCGACTGACTTACTTCACTCAGCATAATACCCTCCAGTTCCATCCACGTTGAAGCAAATGGTGGGTATTTGTCATTTCTAATGGCTGAGTAATATTCCATTGTATACATAAACCACATCTTCTTTATCCATTCATCTTTCGTTGGACACCGAGGCTCCTTCCACAGTTTGGCTATCGTGGCCATTGCTGCTAGAAACATCGGGGTGCAGGTGTCCTGGCGTTTCATTGCATTTGTATCTTTGGGGTAAATCCCCAACAGTGCAATTGCTGGGTCGTAGGGCAGGTCTATTTTTAACTGTTTGAGGAACCTCCACACAGTTTTCCAGAGTGGCTGCACCAGTTCACATTCCCACCAACAGTGTAAGAGGGTTCCCTTTTCTCCGCATCCTCTCCAACATTTGTGGTTTCCTGCCTTGTTAATTTTCCCCATTCTCACTGGTGTGAGGTGGTATCTCATTGTGGTTTTGATTTGTATTTCCCTGATGGCAAGTGATGCAGAGCATTTTCTCATATGCATGTTGGCCATGTCTATGTCTTCCTCTGTGAGATTTCTGTTCATGTCTTTTGCCCATTTCATGATTGGATTGTTTGTTTCTTTGGTGTTGAGTTTAATAAGTTCTTTATAGATCTTGGAAACTAGCCCTTTATCTGATATGTCATTTGCAAATATCTTCTCCCATTCTGTAGGTTGTCTTTGAGTTTTGTTGACTGTATCCTTTGCTGTGCAAAAGCTTCTTATCTTGATGAAGTCCCAATAGTTCATTTTTGCTTTTGTTTCTTTTGCCTTCGTGGATGTATCTTGCAAGAAGTTACTATGGCCGAGTTCAAAAAGGGTGTTGCCTGTGTTCTTCTCTAGGATTTTGATGGAATCTTGTCTCACATTTAGATCTTTCATCCATTTTGAGTTTATCTTTGTGTATGGTGAAAGAGGGTGGTCTAGTTTCATTCTTCTGCATGTGGATGTCCAATTTTCCCAGCACCATTTATTGAAGAGACTGTCTTTCTTCCAATGGATAGTCTTTCCTCCTTTATTGAATATTAGTTGCCCATAAAGTTCAGGGTCCACTTCTGGATTCTCTATTCTGTTCCACTGATCTATGTGTCTGTTTTTGTGCCAGTACCACACTGTCTTGATGACCACAGCTTTGTAGTACAACCTGAAATCTGGCATTGTGATGCCCCCAGATATGGTTTTCTTTTTTAAAATTCCCCTGGCTATTCGGGGTCTTTTCTGATTCCACACAAATCTTAAAATAATTTGTTCTAACTCTCTGAAGAAAGTCCATGGTATTTTGATAGGGATTGCATTAAACGTGTATATTGCCCTGGGTAACATTGACATTTTTACAATATTAATTCTGCCAATCCATGAGCATGGAATATTTTTCCATCTCTTTGTGTCTTCCTCAATTTCTTTCAGAAGTGTTCTATAGTTTTGAGGGTATAGATCCTTTACATCTTTGGTGAGGTTTATTCCTAGGTATCTTATGCTTTTGGGTGCAATTGTAAATGGGATTGACTCCTTAATTTCTCTTTCTTCAGTCTCATTGTTAGTGTATAGAAATGCCACTGACTTCTGGGCATTGATTTTGTATCCTGCCACGCTACCGAATTGCTGTATGAGTTCTAGCAATCTTGGGGTGGAGACTTTTGGGTTTTCTATGTAGAGTATCATGTCATCGGCGAAGAGGGAGAGTTTGACTTCTTCTTTGCCAATTTGAATGCCTTTAATGTCTTTTTGTTGTCTGATTGCTGAGGCTAGGACTTCCAGTACTATGTTGAATAGCAGTGGTGAGAGTGGACATCCCTGTCTTGTTCCTGATCTTAGGGGAAAGGCTCCCAGTGCTTCCCCATTGAGAATGATATTTGCTGTGGGCTTTTCATAGATAGCTTTTAAGATGTCAAGGAATGTTCCCTCTATCCCTACACTCTGAAGAGTTTTGATCAGGAATGGATGCTGTATTTTGTCAAATGCTTTCTCTGCATCCAATGAGAGGATCATATGGTTCTTGGTTTTTCTCTTGCTGATATGATGAATCACATTGATTGTTTTACGGGTGTTGAACCAGCCTTGTGTCCCAGGGATAAATCCTACTTGGTCATGGTGAATAATTTTCTTAATGAACTGTTGGATCCTATTGGCCAGTATCTTGTTGAGAATTTTTGCATCCATGTTCATCAGGGATATTGGTCTGTAATTCTCCTTTTTGGCGGGGTCTTTGTCTGGCTTTGGAATTAAGGTGATGCTGGCCTCATAGAACGAATTTGGAAGTACTCCATCTCTTTCTATCTTTCCAAACAGCTTTAGGAGAATAGGTATGATTTCTTCTTTAAACGTTTGATAAAATTCTCCTGGGAAGCCATCTGGCCCTGGACTCTTGTGTCTTGGGAGGTTTTTGATGACTGCTTCAATTTCCTCCCTGGTTATTGGCCTGTTCAGGTTTTCTATTTCTTCCTGTTCCAGTTTTGGTAGTTTGTGGCTTTCCAGGAATGCGTCCATTTCTTCTAGATTGCCTAATTTATTGGCGTATAGCTGTTCATAATATGTTTTTAAAATCGTTTGTATTTCCTTGGTGTTGGTAGTGATCTCTCCTTTCTCATTCATGATTTTATTAATTTGAGTCTTCTCTCTCTTCTTTTTAATAAGGCTGGCTAATGGTTTATCTATCTTATTATTTCTTCCAAAGAACCAACTCCTGGTTCTGTTGATCTGTTCCACAGTTCTTCTGGTCTCGATTTCGTTGAGTTCTGCTCGAATCTTTATTAACTCCCTTCTTCTCTTGGGTGTAGGATCTATTTGCTGTTTTTTCTCTAGCTCCTTTATGTGTAAGGTTAGCTTTTGTATTTGAGTTCTTTCCAGTTTTTGAATGGATGCTTGTATTGCAATGTATTTCCCCCTTAGGACTGCTTTTGCTGCATCCCAAAGATTTTGAACGGTTATATCTTCATTCTCATTAGTTTCCACGAATCTTTTTAATTCTTCCTTAATTTCCTGGTTGACCCTTTCCTCTTTTAGCTCGATGGTCCTTAACCTCCACGTGTTTGAGGTCCTTCCAAACTTCTTGTTGTGATTTAGTTCTAATTTCAAGGCATTATGGTCTGAGAATATGCAGGGGACGGTCCCAATCTTTTGGTATCAGTTCAGACACGATTTGTGACCCAGTATGTGGTCTATTCTGGAGAAAGTTCCATGTGCACTTGAGAAGAATGTGTATTCAGTTGAGTTTGGATGTAAAGTTCTGTAGATATCTGTGAAATCCATCTGGTCCAGTGTATCATTTAAAGCTCTCGTTTCTTTGGAGATGTTGTGCTTAGAAGACCTATCGAGTATAGAAAGAGCTAGATTGAAGTCACCAAGTGTAAGTGTATTATTATCTAAGTATGTATTAACTTTGGTTATTAATTGGTTTAAATATTTGGCAGCTCCCACATTCGGGGCATATATATTGAGGATTGTTAAGTCCTCTTGTTGGATAGATCCTTTAAGTATCATATACTGTCCCTTTTCATCTCTCACTACAGTCTTTGGGACACACTTTAATTTCTCTGATATAAGGATGGCTACCCCTGCTTTCTTTTGAGGACCATTTGAATGGTCCATGGTTCTCCAACCTTTTATTTTCAGGCTGTAGGTGTCCTTATGTCTAAAATGAGTCTCTTGGAGACAGTAAATAGATGGATCTTGCTTTTTTATCCAGTCTGAAACCCTGCACCTTCTGATGGGGTCATTAAGCCCATTCACGTTCAGAGTTACTATTGAAAGATAGGAATTTAGTGTCATCATGATACCTATTCAGTCCCTGTTTTTGTGGATTATTCCCTTGCACTTCCTCTTTCTTTTACAGGGTCCCCCTTAATATTTCTGGCAGAGCTGGCTTGGTGGTCACATATTCTTTCAGTTTCTGCCTATCTTGGAAGCTCTTTATCTCTCCTTCTATTCTGAATGAGAGCCTTGCTGGATAAAGTATTCTTGGTCGCAGGTTCTTCTCATTTAGGACCCTGACTACATCCTGCTGGCACTTTCTCGCCTGCCAGGTCTCTGTGGAGAGGTCTGCTCTTGTCCTAATGCTTCTCCCCATAAAAGTGAGGGATTTCTTGTCTCTTGCTGCTTTAAGGATCTTCTCTTTATCTTTGGAATTTGCAAGCTTCACTATTAAATGTTGAGGTGTTGATGATTTTTATGGATTTTAGGAGGAATCTCTCTATCTCCTGGATCTGAATGCCTGTTTCTCTTCCCAAGTTAGGGAAGTTCTCAGCTATGATTTGTTCAAATACACTTTCTGGTCCTCTGTCCCTTTCGGCGCCCTCGGGAACCCCAATTAAACGTGGATTTTTCCTTCTGAGGCTGTCATTTATTTCCCTTAACCTATCTTCATGGTCATTTAATTGTCTTTCTCTTTTTTCCTCAGTTTCCATCCTTGCCATCCACTTGTCTTCTATGTCACTCACTCATTCTTCTACCTCGTTAAACCTCGTCGTTAGGACCTCTAGTTTGGATTGCATCTCATTTAATTGATTTTTAATTTCGGCCTGATTAGATCTAAATCTGCAGTCATGAAGTCTCTTGAATCCTTTATGCTTTTTTCTAGAGCCACCAGTAGCTTTATAATTGTGCTTCTGAATTGGCTTTCTGACATTGTATTCGAAATTTTGTAACTCTGTGGGAGAGAGGACTGTTTCTCTCTCTGTGAGATCTGTGGGAGATTCTTTGTTTTGAGGTGAGTTTTTCCTTCTAGTCAGTTTGCTCAGTGCAGAGTGGCCAACAACATGTTGTACTGGAAAAAGGAGGAAAACAGAAAAAACAAAGTAAAAAAGAATAAAAAAGGGGGTGGGGAAACAACAGAAACAAACAGGAAAGAAAGAACAAAGGGAGTATCCTCTGATTCTATATACTGTAAATCCCTCGACTTCCCCTGGAACTTTCCAGTGGTGCTTGGTCAATAACTTGCTTTTCCCCTGACCTTCCAACTGGCCTTCTGGGGGAGGGGCCTGCTGTGCTGATTCTCAGGTGTGTGCACCTGGGGGAGCTGCCCAGCCCTCTGCCAGGTCTACAGTTCAGTGGGATTCTTTATCCTGGGAGGCCCCTGCTCAGGCCCAGGTACAGGGTGACACCAGGAGGGACAACCACAGTGGCGGCGGCCAGCTGTCCAGACCTGGAGTCAGCTCCCACAGTAACTACTGCAGCTCCTAGAGCACACGGGACTGGGTGCTCCGGGGTAGGGGCACGATCTGCACAGCTCTGGGCCTGGCTGCAGGAGTGACCCGGCTGTCCTGTGTCCTCCCAGCCTCTGCCTGTCCTGGGGGGGCCCCGGATCCTCGGCTGTGTCCCCTGGTGCCCTGGGCTCCGGGCCTGCAACACTGTGAATGGACCTAAAGTACCATGTTGTGTAATTTAAAAGCATCAGAGTCAATTTTGTGTAAAGTTAACTTATCCTTTATTACAATAAAACTCTATAAGCCATTATACAGGTTAAAGGTTAAAGAAAAACTCAAAATATAGAAACAGTGAAATAACAGGTGAGGGCAAGCCCCTGTTGGGCTGCAGCCA
Source organism: Canis lupus familiaris (assembly GCF_011100685.1). NCBI lineage: Eukaryota > Metazoa > Chordata > Mammalia > Carnivora > Canidae > Canis > Canis lupus. The sequence goes on from NC_049255.1 coordinate 30,073,722, forward strand.
TCACGAGCCCCGCGGTGGGAGCTGGGGCGGGCTCCCGAGGTGGTCAGGGGGCTGCTAACGGGTCAAAGCAGGTTGTTCCAGAGGGAGGTTGCAGGTCTGGCCCTCTGGGGACCCCGATTGCAGGCACCAGGGCCTACTCCTCCGGGGTGGCCATGGGAGCAGGGGGCTCCTCCTCATCGGGGCAGGGAACCATAGGTTCGAACAGCACGTGCACCACCTTCACCTCAGGAACCAGCATCTCTGCCTTGACCAAGTCCTCATCTCCAGCAGCCACTATCCCTTCAGACCCTGAACCTTCCCCAGGCTCCACAGTGGGAGCTGGGGCGGGCTCTTCGGGTGGCTCAACGGGTTGCTCCATCCCCGAGGCCAGTTGCTCCATCGAGTTAGGTGGCTGGGGCACATCCACGACCTCGAGAGCAGGGGGTGGCGCCTGCTCCTCCTCCAGGGCTCCCAAGGGTGCAGGGGACTCCTGCAGGGCAGCAGTGACCACTATCTGCAGGGGCTTTGCCTCCCCAGCAGGCGGCTCATCGCAGGCCAAGCCCTCAGCCCCAGCAGCCAGGCCCCACGGGGCAGCAGGCCCCACGGTCGGAGCTGGGGTGCGCTGCAGAGTGGGTTCAGGGTGTTTTCCTCGGGCCAAAGCTGTAGATCCAAGAAGACAAAGTATCACCACCAGGACGGACTGTCCACGTCCCTCCCAAATCAAGGCCACTCTTCCCACCACTCCCCGTGTGTGAGGGCAAGAGCCCTGGGAGGTGTCCCCAGGCTGCAGCCCGTGGGGTGGGGTGTGAGCCCACCCCTGCTCCCGGCCCAGCTGCACGGAGGCTGCATCCGCGGGCCCCCCCTGTCCCCAGCTCGGCCACCCCCAGTCCTCCTCACCCCCAGCCTCTCGCTCCGCTGCATGGAGGCGTCTGAATTGCCTCAGGTGACGCAGGGCCCGGAGATGCGCATCTGTGCCTGGCATGTGCTGTCTTAGTATTTGGAGGAGTTTTATAAGGGAGGGAAATTCTGGGAACTGATGAAAGTCGTCCCCATAATAATTCAACCATATTTCCATCATGAAGGAGATGGCCCTGGGGAGGGACAGGCGGGCACAGGCGTCAGAAGACAGGGCTCCGTCACATGCAGGTGTCCCGGGGAAGCCCTGCAGGACCCGGGGCCCGGCTTCCCGCGCGGGGTGTCGGAGGCCAGTCCTGCTCCTCGTCCCCCTGCCACCTGGCGGTCCTGCCTGCCACAGGCCTGCTCCCTGAGGAGGGGCTGGGATGCAGCCTCTGTGCGGGGAGCCCAGGCCCAGCGGGGTGACCATCACCATCTCTCCTGGAGAAGCGGGGCTCCCTCCTCAGCCTGGTCCCTGCCCACCTGCCCCTTGAGTCCACCGGCAGGCATCAGGGGACGGGGGGCGTCTGGCCTGTCATTGCCCTCACTGCACACACTGTCACTCTGGGAAGCTCCAAGGCAGGAGGGCTCGGGCTCTGTGTCCTGCCAGGCCTTGCCAGGAGCCGCCCAGGACCGCCACCTTCCCTCCTGTGGCTCTGGGCTGCCTCCCTCCCGAGGGGCCCCCGGGGGTGTCCTTCCACTGACTCTAATCTCCCATCTCCCACGGGGCGGGGGCCGCCTGGTCCGGGAGCCCTCACCGGCCCTCCTGAGCACCTGCTGTGCCCCCGGGTCCAGGTGCCACCAGATTGGGGAGTGCGATGCTCCCCACCCCCTCTGCTCTGGGTCCCAGGTGTGGGGCAGAGAGAGGGTTGGGGGGGATGGAGAAGGTCTCCCTGAGGGGTCCCAGTGCCTCCCACCAAGCCCGCACCCCATCCACCGCTCTCCTTCGCTCTTTTCCAGAAGGGGCATTAGACCTTTTCCCTGTCACAGGAATTGCAGATGTGTGGGGTGAGGGGGCAGCCCCCCCACCGCCCCACAGCCCCTTCGCTGCCCTCCAGGAGAGGGAAGGCCCTCCTGCAGGAGCCGGAGTCACTCACAGTTTCCAGCACTGCAGGACCACATCGTTGTTACCCCACGCATCTGCGATGCACCCATACCTAGAGGAGGGCGGGGACATCCCATGAATCGTCCTGTGGATGCAACCTCATCATGGGGGCTGTCACCCTCTGACCCCGACTAGGCCGGAGCCCCGGGGGCCGTCAGCTCTGTGCGTGGGGCCACGGGCAGCTCCCGGAGAAGCGCCCGCACCTGCTGGGGCCTCCTGAAGGCTTGAGCATGAAAGGGTCCGGCCAGGCCCATGGCCCATATCCTAGTGGGCTTGGGGGGTCCCGGGGTTCCCCGGTCTGGCTGCCCCAGGACACAGACCCCCGATAGACTCTCAAACCTCCCTTTCAATGGGGAAACAGGCCGCTCAGGACCCTGGTGATGGGGGGGCGGGGAGGAGGCACAGGCCTGGTCACGGGGAGGAGGACGGCTGCTGAGCACAGGCACAGCCCCTCTGGCCGACCCGCCACAGGCCAGGCCCCGGGGCTGCCCTCCAGGACCCCGCTAGGCCCTGGGGGACCCTGCTCCAGGCGGGGGAGCAGCCCGAGGCCGGGAAGCTCACACCATCCCCAGCCTCCCCAGCAGCAGGTGGCCCAGCCCTGGGCTGCGGAGGGGCAGGTGCTCACTCGGTGAACAGCAGGTCCAGCACCTCGTCCGTGGTGGCGAATGTACGATAATCCTCTAAAAAGCTGAAGATGTAGATGACGTCCCTGCGCTGCAAGGCGAGCAGCAGTTGTCGGACTTTGTACTCCAGCAGCTCCGTCCGGGTGAGCTTGGTCAGGACGATCTGATGCCCCTTCCCGGCCGCGGCCCCTGCACCCTGAGGTGGGACAGAGGGGACGTGCAGCCTGCAGGGAGCCGCCCGGAGGCCTGGGATCCCGCCCCGGCAGGCCCTGCGCTGGGGCCCCGTGGGCTTGAGGAGCTGGGGCTCCCTCTCCCCCTCAAGCTCCCTGCCTGTCTCTTACACAAACAGGACCAACTATGCAATAGAGAAACAATCTCAGAGGATAAATGTTCAAAATATTTGGATCAGTACAAGGACCTCCAGAGACACAGAGAGAGAGACCGAGAGAGGCAGCCGCACAGACAGAGGGAGAAGCAGCCCGTGCAGGGAGCCCAGGCGGGGCTCGATCCCGGGCCTTGGAGATCAGGCCTGGGGGAAGGCAGGCGCTAACCCCCGGGGGACCAGGCCTCCCCTGAGGGCTCTATTCTGATGTTCCCACACATCTGTGCGCAGGGACTCTGCATCTGGCCCAGGCAGGGGCAGGGCCATGGGGGCAGGTGTGGGGAGGAGGGGATCCAGACTCATGTGGGAGCAGGAGTGTCGGGGGGCCCAGGGGGTAGCAGGCTGGCTTCTGGGACCCGGGGCCCTTCCTGCCGCATCGGGGCCCGGGTGTCGGGGGGCCCAGCCCCTGCACTCACCCTGAGCCCGCGCTGGCCTCCATTAGCTGCGCAGGGCACCTCCCTGCTCCTGGAGGCGGTGGGGCAGACGACCCCTTCCTCCCGCTCGCGCCCCACGTCCCGGGTGGAGCTCTGTGGAGACAGTGCCCGGCAGCCAGGCAGGAGGCCTCAGCGCCAGGTCTGGCCCCCTCGGCTGGGCCGCACCCCCAGCTGCCTCCACCCAGACACCCCACAGTGCAGGCGGCACCCACCACCCCTGGAGAGAGGAAAGGGATGCGGCTGCAGGGCCTCGGGGTGACTCTGGGGCGGGTAGAGGACCTCAGGAACCCTGTTTCCCCCCTGCCCACCTCGACATCAGGGTGACCCTGAAGGGATCCCCGGGGAACCTGCCGCCCTGCAGCGTCCCCCAGCCTGGATGGGACCTGCCCACACATCCCTGGTTCCCTGAACCTGAGGAGGAAGGAATGGGGCTCGCAGGATGGTGGCACAGGGGGCCTGGCCTGGCCTGCGCTGTGTTACCTGACGGCGCCTCCTGATCACCGCCCTGATGCCTTGGTACCTATGCTGGAGCCACTGCCTACAGCATAGGAACAAGCCGCACCCCTGGGGTTCCTGGGAGCCAGAGCCCCCAGAGGTGGGCCGGCAGCAAGAGAACATCCTCCAGTAGCAGATGTCTCCAGCCAAGTGAGCCTGAGCTGGGGCTGCACTGGATGCGGGTGCCTGGTTACGGGGGTTCCGAGTTCTGTTGGGCTCTGTGACACGGCAGTGACCTCACTTCCTGGGACCCCCTCCCTGACCCACTCCTGGAGGAAGCTGCAGGGGCAGCGCTCGTGCTGCCGACGCCCCCCTCCCTGCAGGCGAAGGCCTGTGCACACAGGGACACAACCACACCCCTGTCCACAGGCCCCAGGGAAGGACTGTGTGCACCCAGGGCCCAACCTGAACACACGCCTGGGTTCAGACACGACTGTCCAGTCTTCCCCGGTTTGACCCTGGAGAAGCTGTTGTGCCCGTCGGGGATGGTCTGCATCTTGCCTGTGGGACAGGGGTATCCTAGCGGGTGCTTCTCCCAGACGTCCCCAGGCCACTGTGGCCTCATATCTATGACCTTGGAGGCGGGTGTCACCTGCAGGACATACCTCCACCCACACGTTCTTCCTTGGTGTGTACATGCGTCCAGGCCCACGAGGTCCTGTGTGCACAGGACTAACACACTAATGTTACCTATATGGCAGGGCTGTTTAGCTGTAAAATACTGCAAAAAACTACTTATTACAATGTCTGCTATTTATTGGTGTCACCAGTGATGTCAATGATAAGAGTCTTTTAAAAAGATACTTTTAAGATTATACTTTATTATACAGCTCTAAAGCCACACATGTTTTAAAATCCTAAATCCACATTGGGCCAGAACAGCTGGCTGATAAATAGATTACATTCCAAATATGTGTCAGTAGACACCATTAGCCAAATTGAAAAAAAAATAATAGAAAAAGAGAGGCACTTTCTAGGGACAGTGTCCTTTACATCTCAAGACTATGTCTTGTTTTTTACATGTGGTATCTTATAGTAGTTGGAATTTTTGGTATTTTAAATAAAGGGATTATTTTCCTCAAACACACACACACACACACACACACACACGGGCACCGGTACCCTCATTCTGGAGGCCCAGAAGATGACAGTCCCCCCGGGGCAGGGATGGGCAATAGCTCCCCACGATCCTAGGCTCCTGAATCCAAGGCAAACCCTACAGAAGGTGTCGGGGTCTTGGCCTAGAAGGGGTGAGGCCGTCCTCATCCTGAACCCCTGCCTGTCGTGCGTTCCGGGCCCTTCCCTCGTTTCCCCTGGGTGAGCTGTGGACGGCGGTGCCCCCAGTGGGTCGCCCTGACCTGGGCCCTAGGAAACCTGCCGTCAGTCGCAGAACTGAACGTAGACAGGAGGCCCTGACTCTCCAGCCTGACCCCGACTGAACTGAAATCATGTGGTGTGTCCACGCACACTGACCGAGAAACAGAGACACGGACACACACGCAGACACATGTGCAGAACCAGGAAGTTGGCAGAGGAGAAGCAACATCATTGAAGATCATTAAATAAAAAAAGAAAGAAAGCTGAATCTCGAATGGAGAAAATGGAGCAATTAAAATAGAATCATGAAAAAATAATTCATCAAACCAAAAAGCAGAAAGAGGGATAAAGAGGCAGGAGCACATCGGTGACACAAAGCGGCAAGCCTCGAATGTGAGGATGATCGTGCCTCACGGACTCCACGGAACACAAGTCGAGCAACAAGCAGCACCTTCCAGCAAAGGCCTAAGTGGATTATTTTGTGTTGTTTTGATTTAAAGATTTTTATTTCTTTATTCATGAGAGTGACAGAGAGTGAGAGAGGCAGAGACATAGGCCGAGGGAGAAGCAGGCTCCATGCAGGGAGGCCGACGTGGGACTCGATCCCAGGGCCCCAGGATCAGGCCCTGGGCCGAAGGTGGATACTCAACCCCTGAGTCACTTGGGGGGTCTAGACTAAGCTAATTAAAATTTACAAGTGATTGTGAATACTCTGTTTGTAATGTGGTGAAATTTCTGTTTACTAAGAAAGAGAGGGCACCCTGGGTGGCTCAGCGGTTTAGTGCATCTTCACCTTACACCAAATACAAAAACTAACTCAAAATGGATTAAATCTAAATGCAGGACATAAACTAAAACCTCTTAGAAGAAAACATGCAGATAATCTTTTGACCTTGATTTTCGCATAGAATACTTCAATATGGCACAAAAAGTACTGGACTTCAGTGTTAAATGCTCTTGTTCTTCAAAGGACATAATAATGAAAATAAAAAAGTAATCCATATAATGGGATAAAATGTTTGTAAATCATATACCTAATGAGAAACTTATTTCCAGAATATATGAAAAGCACTGATAAGTCAATAATAAGTACAAAAAGCTCAATTTAAAAAAAATGGGCAGAGGATATATAAATAGACATTTCTCCAAGGAAGATCAGAAATTGCTGATAATTACTTGACAAGATACCCGACACATTTTCAATTTTCATTGTATCCATTACCAAAGCATCTAACCATACCGTGAAATAGACTCCTATATGTACCACACCGTACAGAACAGTGCCGCTTCCTAGATACTTAATGCAGTTGTTCCTCAGGACAATCCTATAAAATAGGTATCATGGTCCCCATTTTATAGATGAGGAAATTGAGGAAAAGGTACCTCATCAGAGTTTTACAAAGAGCAGGACGTAGAACTAGGATTTCATCTCAAACTTTTATTAAGTCCACAAGTCCAAAGATGACTTTTAGAGCTGTAAACTAAGTATTATATTAATGTTTTGGTCTATTCAGAGTTTTTCAACTACAAGGAATCTGAATTTATAAATTGTAAGTTTTCTAGAAATATTTGCTTTTTCTAAATGATCAGAATAATTAACAAAGTTTTATTCTTATATTTTCATAATCTCCTACATATGTAGGTTTATAGATCTACAACCTTTCTCATTATAATAAGGCTTCATTCAAATTTCTGTTCTCCTTCCTTTTTGGTGGATTAAGATTGATGAGATTTGGTGGATTAAGATTTCATTTAGAAATTAATCATTTTATTTTATTAATATTTTATATTTAGAAACATTTTAAATAAATATACTTAACAATGGATTTACTCTACTTTTTATTTTTATCCATTATTTTATTTCTGTTATTATTATTATAAGATGTTTTAAATAATTATGTTTTCTGAATTTCTGGGAAAAGTTTACATTATTTTTATTATTTCTATTCTATTCTATTTTATTTATTTATTTTTAGAGAGAGAGGGAGGGAGAGAGAGAGAGAGAGAGCAACCACAGGAGTTGAGAGGGAGGGGCAGAGGGAGAGAGAAAGAGAGAATTATAAGCAGGAACCACACCCAGTGTGATATGGGACTCCATCTCATGACCCTGAGACATGATCTGAGCCAAAATCAAGAGTAGAATGCTTAACCAACTGAGCCATCCAGGTGCCCCTAATATCTCTATTTTAAAAAGCTTTAGCAAAATTTTTCTAAGTGAATGAATGTGTACTATTCTCTTTTTTTGCCATTATTTTTCATTTATAGGGCAAGGTCAGTTCCCATCTGATGGATGTCAATAACCATAGCTGATGATGATACTTGGTAATACGCTTTGTTTGACTGCACAGTAGTAGAATCCTCTTTGCAGACTTGCGGCTGGCAAGACAATTGTTTCAACCTCCAGTTACCATTAGGCTCGTATCAATCATATTTCTTCTACAGGAAGGGTGGCATCTTTCACTTCATATTCTAGATTCTATATTGTCTCTGTGCAGGGGATGCAACATTATCCCTCTTTGGATGGAATACTAGTAGAAATCACCAGTCTCCTTTCATAAAGGATTGCACTGCACTGTACTGCATATCCCACAATATTCAATCAATTCATTATTAGTTCTATTTTCTCACTATTTTTTTCTGAAACTTAAAGATATTTAAATTGGCATATAAATCCAAAAAAGAACTCCACAGAATATTTTGTGAAAAAGACCTGGATACAGTGCTAGAGATGGTGTCGTCACAGTGCTTCTTCAGAGATACTTGGCACAGTGCAGCAAGAGTTAAATGAAAAATGAGAAACCATTTGAACGGTGACCACATTTAGAAATCTATCCTAAAGAAACCATTAAAGATATTCAGAATGTACATTTAGTATTATTTAGATCAGTAAGATAACAGCTGGAATTACATATTTAAAACAAAGGCATTTAAAAATAATTATGTGTTATATGTGTGATAAAGCATTAAATTCTACCCTTGAAAACAACATTACACTATGCCTTAACTAACAAGAATTAAAATAAAAATTTAAATGAACAAAAATAAAAATACAGGATAAAATAACACTGTTAGAGATTATAAGGAGTTCCCAAAAATCTTTTATTAGTGAAATTCATTAACATGAAAATACTCCAAAGTTAATGTTAAATGAAATAAGGGGTTAAAAACTGAAACAGAATATGTATATTGCAGAGAGATGAAAGATAGCGTTTTGAGGTGACTGTTATTATTCTCCTTATTTTTTCAAGATTTTCCAGGTTTTTTATGATATGTATAAATCACTTCTATCACCTAAAACTTATAATTAAATTATTGTAACAATAAGTTGGAATTAATTTTATTGGTTAATTTTTCTTCATTCTCTGAATTTATTCTGGATACATATTGATGAGCAATCAAAGTTCAGTGTACTCTTGTACATTGTTAACTGTAGACTTTATTTGTTCTCTCATCTTATATGGAAGGCAACAATACAAACTTACTATAATATAATACCACTACCAGTTTCTTTGTATATTATGGTTTGTGTAAATTAAATGAAATTAATTAAATATTAATTATATTAATTATTAAATATTAAATATTATTAAATATGAAAAAGAAGAAAAATCAGAGAAAATCTTTAGAAACAATGACAAAACAATAATAAAATGACAATAAATATTTATCAATAATTATCAAAAGACACAAGATGACAGGCACACCTGGGTAGTTTAGATCATTAAGGGTCTGACTTCATCTCAGATCAGGATCTTGGGGTCCTGGGATTGAGCTCCATGTTGAGCTCCCTGCTCAGCATGGAATCTGCTTTGGATTCTCCCTCCCTCTGCCCTTCCCACTCATGGTCTCTCTCTCTCTAAAAAAAAATAAATAGATATATATTTTCAAAAAGACATAGGGTGACAAAATGGATAAAAAACCAAACCCATCTAAATCCTGCCTATGAGACTTATTTTAGATCTAAAGACACATGCGTATTGAAGTGAGTGGTTAGAGAATCATCCATCATACAAATGGTTGTCATAAGAAAGTCAGAGTAGCAATATTTACATCAGGCAAACTAGACTTTATTTTATTAAGATTTATTTATTTATTTACTTATTTGAGAGCGAGCGAGAGAGAGAGTTGCAGGGAGAGTCAGCGGGAGGAGGAGGAAGAGAATCTCAAGCAGACTTCTTGCTGAGCACGGAGCCAGATATGGCTCCACCCCATGACTCATGAGATCATGGCCTGAGCTGAAACCAAGAGCCAGATGCTTAAATGGTTGAGTCATGCAGGCACCCCAGATAAACTAGACTTTATTTATTTATTTATTTTTAATTTTTTTATTTATTTCTGATAGTCACACAGAGAGAGAGAAAGAGAGAGAGAGAGAGGCAGAGACATAGGCAGAGGAAGAAGCAGGTACCATGCACCGGGAGCCTGACGTGGGATTTGATCCCGGGTCTCCAGGATCGCGCCCTGGGCCAAAGTCAGGGGCTAAACTGCTGCACCACCCAGGGATCCCTAAACTAGACTTTAAAACAAAGATAGTTACAAGTGACAAAGAAGGACACTATATAATAATAAAAGGGACGACACAAGAAGATATAACAACTATAAATATTTATGCACCCAACATAGGAGCATCCAAATACTTAAAACAGTTAATAACAAACATAAGGAAGTAATCAATAATAATACAATAATAGTAGGGGATTTTTATAAGCCATTTACAGCAATGGAACAGATGGATTTAACAGATATATTTAGAGCATTCCATCCTAAAACAGCAGAACACACATTTTATCAAGTACACATGGAACAGTCCCCAGAACAGGTCAGATATTAGCCTGTAAAATAAGCCTTAGCAAATTCAAGAAGATTAAAGTCATATCATGCATCTTTTCTGACCCCAGAAGTACAAAACTAGAAGTCAACTACATGAAAAACAAGATCTAGAAAGAGCACAAATATAATGAGACTAAATAATGTGTTATTAGACAATGAATGGGCCAACCAGGAAATAAAAGAAAAAATAAAATAGTACACAGAAACAAATGAACATGAACACACAATGCCTCAAAACTTCTGGGTTACAGCAAAAGTGGTTCTAAGAGGAAAGTTTACAGCAATACAGGCCTACCTCAGGAAGCAGGGAAAATCTCAAACACCAATATTATACCTAAAAGAACTAGAAAAAGAGCAATAAACAAGATCTAAAACCAGAAGAATAGATATAATAAAGATCAGACCAGAAATAAATACTATAGAAACTAAAAAAAAAACAAAATCAGGGAAGTTTCTCTTGTTTTGCGTACCAAAAACTCTAGTCATGCTTTGGATCCACAAAGAATTTGGACTTTCTGAAGCTTCTCTAGGAAAAAGATGTTTAAATCCAGCTCACCTAATGTTAAAGAAAAGATAATATTCATCTTTACTATTTATTTTGAAATGATTAGTTTTAATTTTGAAATATTCAGAAGAACATAATAGATACTTGAGTATTCACTATTAAGACAAAGCGAACTAAACATAGGCTTAGTTCTCTGTCTTACTTGTTTTGTTTTTCTCCTTCAGAAATAAATAATTGCAGTTATTACAAAGCCCATCCCTATTTCTTTTCTCTCCCTCCTAGAAATAACCACTCTTTTGAATTTTGATATTTGTGTGTATTATTCATATGTATTTGAAAAAAATCGGGCCCATAATAATGCATTCATATAGTGAAGTATTACATTCTTTTGCATTTTATTTGAATGACTGCATACCATACACAAATCTTTGCAATTTTTTCTTCCTCCATTATGTATTTTTTAGCTTTATTCATGTGAATATATGTAGACAATTATCTATGAAAATACTCCATTATTTGAATAAAAGATATCAATTGCCTTAATGAATTTGTTTCTACGTTTTCATCATTATAAATAGTAAACAGTGACCCACCTTGACCATGTCAACTTTTTTTTCTTTTGTGATTAGAAAGTTAAATAGGACATTGATTCCCAATGTGGTGGTAACAATTTACACTTCTACCTATACCAGGAATGCATAAGGTGTCCTGTTTACTCACACCCTTGGAAACAGTGCTATCAGATGCTAATTTTTGCCAATATGATAGTTTAGAAATGCCAAAATGAAAAATTATGGTTGGCAAGAACAATAGAGAACAAACTGATGGTTACCAGATGGTTGGTGGGTGGGAGGATGGATGAAATAGATGTTGGGTATTAAGGAGTACACTTATGATGAGTGCCAGGTGATGCATGGAAGTGTTAAAATACCATCTTGTATACCTGAAACTAATATGACACTATATGCTAACTAATTGGAATTAAAATAAGAACTTTTTAAAAAATATTTTATTTATTTATTCATGAGACACCGAGAGAGAGGCAGAGACACAGACAGAGAGAGATGCAGGCTCCCTAGAGATCCCCAGACCCTGGGATCACACCCTGAGCCAAAAGCCGAAGCTCAACGACTGAGTCACCCAGGCATCCCTAAAATAAGAACTGTAAAAAAAAATGATGGTTGGTTTGCAATTCTCTGGTTACTAGTGTAATTAAACATTTTTTTTTCACAGCTTTATGGGTCCCTTGTTTTTATTTTTCTGTGGATTTCATGTTGATAGGATTTTTCATTTTTATCTTTTGAGTTGTTTGATTTATCCTTATTGGTCGCTGTTGTTTTAAGAATCAAAAGAGCAGCATTATTGTATATCATAGATATGTCAATATTTATGTTTATTGAGTTGCAAAAATCTCTTCCCAGTTTGTAGAATGTTTTAATGTTTTTAATGTTTTTTGTACTAAATAAATTTTTATATTTCAGTGTAATAAAATTTATAATTTTCTGTATATTTTTGCCTTGTGTCCCATTTATTACACAAATGTCACAGTCATTCCCATAATTGTCTAATAATTTTATATCTTTGATTTTTAATACAGCTTAAGAGTTTTAGCCTGTATAATGTAAACTAGGGATCTCTTCCCACATATGATATGCAATTATCTCAATGCTATTATACCCTGCCTATTATGTAACAATATCTTTTTTCTTTTTCTATGTTTTAATCCTCATAAAAATGCCACATAGAATATTTGAGTGCCTACTATATGCAATACACAGTGCTAAGTGGCATAAGGGAGAAATAAATATGAACAATACATGAAGGAAGGTCTGCATTTATAAAACTTTTTGGGCCTGGTGATGATTTGGATGGGACAGTAAAAAATATCATGGTAGAAAGGTGGATTTTCAGTCTCTGTTCTAGAATTTTCTTATAGCATTAGAAAGTCTTCATGAGCCTTCATGAGTCTTCTGAGAAACCTCAGAGTCTTTCTTTATAAATAATGTTTTTGAAAATGTGTTTTTACAGAGCTAATTTCCAAGTAATTAGCTTGATTGGAATATTCGCAATTTTAGCACTTGTACAATATGTAATATATTTGGGAATTCTTCAGCCTTACTTTTGTGTCTTCAATTTCTAGGCATGACCCTTTTTCCATGATCTTTTTCCATTGTTTGGTGAATAATTATTTCTGATGTCTCATCATTGCCTTAAGTACAAACATAACACTTTAATGTCCTTATGTCCTCTGACCAATGAGCCATTTCTCTATCATTTTACTTTATCATTTGTTCATTTGTTTGTTTTTTGCTGTTGTTGGTTTGTTTCATTTCATTTCATTTTATTGTTTTTCATCATGGTAAATGTACTCTTTAATCCCCATATCCTATTTCCCCCATCCCCACACCCACCTTTCCTCCAATAGCCATCAACTTATTCTCTACAATTCAGCTTATTTTTTTTTTTGAAATAGGTCTCACAATTTATTTTTTCAACTAGTTTCAAAATTTCAAAAAAATTCTATTTTGGACTCTTGCTCATCTTTCAAAATCAGAGATACCCCATTTTGTTAAATCTACTAGAACATGTCTTGCATGCACTTCTTTCTTTCCATGGCTTTCTGAGGATTGCTGCAGTAGTCTTCAAAATTTATCTTCCCTCTGTAGTCTTATTCTCCTCTAATGTTTTCTGTTATCACTGCCAAGTAATATTTTTTTTAAAACTTTTATATGATCATTTAAATATAATACTTTATTTTTTACAAGATTTTATTTATTTGTTTGAGAGACAGCATAAGCAAGGGGCGTGCCAGAGGGAGAGGCAGAAGCAAATTCCACATTGAGCAGGGATCCCAATGCAGGAGCCCAATGCAGGATCCCAGGACCCTGAGATAATGACCTGAACTAAAGCAGATGCTTAACTGACTGAATCACCCAGGCACCCCTAAAAACTAGATTTAAAAATCATCACATTCATCACTAAATTCTACTTTTTTTTTTTTAAGATTTATTTATTCATGAGGGACAGAGAGAGAGAGAGAGAGGAGAGAGAGAGAGAGGCAGAGACACAGGCAGAGGGAGCAGCAGGCTCCATGCAGGGAGCCCGAGGTGGGACTTGATATTGGGACTCCAGGATCACGCCTTGGGCCGAAGGCAGGCACCAAACCGCTGAGCCACCCAGGGATCCCTAAATTCTAATCCTATAACTAATATTACATTATATATTTACTAAGTAGAATTTCAATACAAACTTGAAAAGAAAAAGTAAAAATCATCACAATTGAAAAATCATGTGAAACTTGGATGAATCAATAATTGCCTTCCCAATTAGGAAGGCAATTTTTAAATTATTTTTTCTTGTAATTGAAGATAATGTATTAACAGGATTTTTGAATTATGTACAAATCACAGAGCCAGTTTTCATTCCTTACATGACTTCTACAAGTTACAGAAAATGTTATAGGAAACATAAGAATGTCTGGTATAAATTTACACTTAAAATTAAATTCAGACTTGCACAAAGCTAATATGTATAGCTAAATAATTTTAGAAAAGTTATTCTTTGAGAATATGAACTATAGATGTATTAAAAGTTGTATTTCTAATTAACGTATCAGAAATTTTTCCACTGCTCTCACAGCTGATAAAAATACTCTTAACAGACCATTAAAAGTTGTATCAACAAAAAGAGCTTGATCTTTCTCAAAATGAAAAATTACAAAAAAATTATTTGCAATGTTGTACTTGCTAAGAGTGAGTGATGTTGCCTACAATAATATCAATTGAAAAATGAAAATTTTGATAGATAAATGAATTTGCAGAAAAATCTTATGGTCCAGAAATTGCCTTAATAAAGGCTTATTAATTATATTAAATAAAATTATGAATGCAACATGATATTTTCTTGTAATTGTTATTATTATAAGTTAGAAACATTACTCTTGTTGAGTTTATAAGTAGTAAAATACCTAAGTGAGAAAGAGCTTTATATTTTAACACTATTAATGGCACTTTTTTACCAGCCATGAGAGCAAGAGGCAGTGCATTTTCATTTTACTCTAGGCACTGCAGGAGTACCTGGCTGGCTCAGTCAGAAGAGCATTTGACTCTTGGTCTTGGAGTTGTGACTTTGAGCCCCATGTTAGGTATAGAGATTACATAAATAAATAAATAAATAAATAAATAAATAAATAAATAAATAAATAAACTTTAAAAAGAAAGAAAGAAAAATATACTAGCTCTGACAATGTTTTAAAATCCGTAACAACTGTTATTTATCTTGATACCCAAATTGTCCAAAATATAGTCATTGCGAGCCCCTCCAAGTAGGCTCCTGTATCTTTTGACAGGCACACAAGGACACAAAATAGATTCATGGTAACCTAGGACTGTAGGAAGAAGTGGAGATGGGAGTGACTGCTAGGTGGTAGCGAGTTTCTTTTTGGGGTAAGGAAAATATTCTAGAATTAGATAGTTATGCCAGTCTCACAACTCTGTGAACATAATAGAAACCCACTGAGGTACACATTTTAAAATGTTAAAGTATATGGTCTATGAATTATGTCTTAATAAAGCTGTTGAAAGTTAACTTTGCATTTAGTAAGATTGTTCAATATTATAATTAGAGGTCTACTTGGCCCCTATTCTTCACTGGGTCTCTCTATACCCTGTATGCATGCTCTCCTCACCTCACTGAGGCTTTGACATCCTGCTCTAGATTGCCACAAATCTTGTGCATATACTCTATTCCTGTGTATCAATACGTAGGACTTCTAAGCAAGTTTTTCAGGCTCTGCCTACATTTGATTGTTCATTTCAGCTGTCATGATGGTCTCTCTGGCTCATGTCATGATATGTGAAATGTAAGGACATAGGTATTCGAGTTACCCAATTTCCTTAGTGTGAAACTATGAGACGTTGTCGGTATCTATACAAAGCCCCAATTCTGGTTCTGTTTTCTCAGTCTTTTACAAATCCCCTTCTCCCCTATGCTCACTACAGAAAATTGATTTCATACTTGGAAACTGATGAAATATGTACTTATTTTGAGGAAAGTGGGAGCCAAGTTTGTTACTGACAGAAAGGAGAGACAAATATGAAAATGGAGAAAACTAGGATGAATATTAATGTGCTATATTCCTTGGCTCCAGTACCTACACAAGGACTTTGCCACACCCTGTATGCACATCGTTCTCATCCCATTGAGACCCCCCTCATGCATCCCTCCTCACTGTGCCTAGGTTTCGACACCCTATACGAGCAGCCTCCTGATAGAAATGCCTTTCCCACCCCAGTAGGGCTCTGCTGGGCTGATGCACTGCTCTGTGTATGTCCTTTCCTGATGCCATTGAGGCTCCATTGGCCCATAGCATCATGCATTAATTCCCACTTCACCACCATTTGTTGGATCTCTTTGAGTAAGTAAGCTGGAAGGATCAGAAAACGTGGTTGGTGGGGTGAGAGGTGAGGGTGGGTACTAATTCATGACTTTGGAAGATAGATATTGCTGCTGGTAATGATAAAATTCAGAATATGGGTAAGAGTGTTGTCACCATAGTGAAGAGCAGATGTTATTGCTGATAAAACTGTTAGAACAATAGGTATATAAATTGTCAAAAACAATGTCAGAGAAATATATAAAATATTGTCAAGATTATCAGTTGTCTGTAAAAATTCATTTGTCTTGTCTTTGATCTCTGAACTCAAGTTATTAAAAACAAAGAGAGAGATTAAGCAGTCATTTGAGGTAAAATATTTGATTTTGTCTCGATTTCTGAAATACTTATCTATACTAAAGAAATTACAAAACATGCCTTTTATGTTAATCGGTCATATAGTCACAAAACACAATGAGATTATACACCAAGGACTTAAAATAAGCTACTATAATCAACATGCAGTTTATAAGGGTTGGTTGATTACTTTTTTTAATGTAATTTAAATATAATAAAAATGAGAAACACAAAAACTAATTCTATTAGAATGTGAGTTTGGAATAGTTTGTAATGGTTGAGTCCACACTGATGATAAATAATATCATGCTGTTTAATTACTTGGAGAAACTCTAGCTATTTAAAATAGATATTTCATGACACCAATAATTACAACAGAGCAAACATATTTTAAGATTGTTTAATATACTCATTTATTTAGTAAATGAAAATAGATTATATTTAGATAGATAGATAGATAGATAGATAGATAGATAGATAGATAGATGATAGATAGATGATGCATAGATATGGAAATAGAAAAAGAGACAATGGACTTTACAAATAGGTCATTTCTAGACTTGCCTAGCAATATTTAAATCATTACTTGACAGGATTTATTTTAAAAATGATTGCAAAATATTCTGAAAATATGATGAGAAAGTTCCTAAACATTGGCATTGTGATGAAAGGAAAACATACATAGAAAGTAATTTTGCATGTTTTTAAAAACACATAAAATGGAATAATTTAATATAAAGATCTTGTAATATTTGCTTACTTTTAATCTTAAGTATTTAATATTTGGGTGCTACTGTAAATAGTCTTGCTTTGTTAAATCCTTTTTCCACTTGTTCATTGATAGTACTAGAAATACAATGTATTTTCGAATATTGATTTCTAGTGGTGATACTGCAAATTTCACTTGCTGATTCTAATCTTTTTGGAAACCAATCAAGCTATATTTAATGCTCAACATTGTTTCCTATGAATAAGTACACTTTTTACTTTTTCCCTCCTAATCATTCTTTTATTTCTTTTTCCTTTGTATTATACTATCTGGGAAGTCAATAAAATGTTGAAAAGAGTTTTGAAAGCACTAATACTTGCCTTATTCCAGTTTCCAAAGGAAAGCATGAAGATTTTCATTACTATGTATAACATTACCTCAGTGTTTTTCATAGATGCCCTTTACTAAATCACAGAAATTTTCTCTTCCTTTTTCTGAAAGTTTTATCATAATGCAATGTCTAATTTTGCCAAGTGCCATTTCTGTAATGATTGAGATGACTACATAATTTTTCTTCTTTATTCTATTAACAGAGTGAATTATACTGCTGATCTTTAAATAGAAAAAAAAATGTGCTATACAAATACCCACCATTTGCTTCAACGTGGATGGAACTGGAGGGTATTATGCTGAGTGAAGTAAGTCAGTCGGAGAAGGACAAACATTATATGTTCTCATTCATTTGGGGAATATAAATAATAGTGAAAGGGAAAATAAGGGAAGGGAGAAGAAATGTGTGGGAAATATCAGAAAGGGAGACAGAACATAAAGACTGCTAACTCTGGGAAACAAACTAGGGGTGGTAGAAGGGGAGGAGGGCGGGGGGTGGGAGTGAATGGGTGTCGGGCACTAGGTGTTATTCTGTATGTTAGTAAATTGAACACCAATAAAAAAAAAAAATCTTAAAAAAAAAAAAATGTGCTATATATTTGGAGGTATACTTACTTGTTCTACATTAGTTATTCTTTTTATTATTGCTAGATTTGTTTTGCTAACTAATCTCTTGGACACATGTCTTCGTGTTTGGACTGCTATAATAAAATGTCATAGATTTGGCAGCTTATCAACAACAGAAATTTATTTCTCACAGGTCTGGAAGCTAGAAGTCTGAGATCACAGCTTTAGTGGATGGGGTGAGGCTCTTTCAGGTCAGTCGTCTAGTTGTATCTTCACATGGTTTAAAGGACTAGAGAGCTTTTTCAGGTCACTTTCAGAGGGCACTAATCCCTTTCATGAGGGCTCCTCCCTAATAAACTAATCTCTTCTTAAAGGCCCCACCTCCTATACTGTCACTGTGGGGATTAGAATTACAACATAGAGATTTTGGGTATACACAAACATCTGGTTCATAACTCATTTCAATGTTTAAAAGTTATACAATACTTTTAAAAAATAAAAGAAGATGAATAAAATATTAGAAAGAGAAGAAGGTGTGTGTTGTGTAAGGAAGTGCCGTAAATACAAAAGTGGGTAATCCACTTACTCCAGAACAGAGATAAAATATTATAAAACAAGCAGTACTTAAAAAGGTTTTAAAATAAATTTAGCATAGACTATTTGGAGAAGCTGGTGAATAAAATAGCATTGATAAGTTCCTGGCCAAAATAAATAAACAAACAAATAAATAAAAGCAATGAGAATAAACAGGTTTACTTGAAGCAAAAAATTTCTGTAGTTGAATAATGGATTTGGTGGAAAAGTTCAATAATGGCCAGGTTTTAGAGTTTTCTGAAAAACCTACCACAAAGTTTGAGTTCATCCTGTCAATATTTAATTTTTTAAAGTATCATGTTTGGGGGCAGCACGGGTGGCTCAGTGGTTTAGCGCTGCCTTCAGCACAGGGCCTAATCCTGAAGACCTGGGATCGAGTCCCAGTCTCCCTGCATGGAGGCTGCTTCTCCCTCTGCCTGTGTCTCTGCTTCTCTCTCTCTCTCTCTCTCTCTCGTGTCTCTCATGAATAAATAAATTAAAAAAAAGTATCACGTTTGGGGCACCTGGGTAGCTCAGTCAGTTAAGAGTCTGCCTTTGGGTCAGGTCATGATTACCCTATATGAGCCTGACCTAATCAGATGAGCCCTTTTGAAGAGGGCATAGCATGAGACGCGCTCTCCCACAGTCTGGAGAATAATGCAAACCACCGTCTTTGGAAAGAAGACATATGTTGAGGAACTCAGGAGGGCCTCGAGTTGCTGAGAGTGGTTTCTAGGTAACAACTAGAAAGAAAACAGGGACTTCAGTTTTACAACCACAAGAAAAAAAATTCTGCCAACAACCCTTGAGTTTGGAAGAGGATGCTGACCATCAGATAATATGTCCCCAGGCACTACCTCAGGCTGATGAGACACTGAGCAGATAACTCAGCTAACCCACATGCAGGGTTCTGACTCCTGGAAATTGTGAAGTAATACATTTTTTTTTTTTTTTAAGCCAAGGCTGTGGTAATTTGTTATGTAGTTCTATAGAGTGAATATGGCTTTTAAAAATATTAATCAAAACTGTCAGCGAATATGTTTAATGGGAGTTTAGATGGATCTTATTTTCCTGCTGGGACATATACTTTTGCTATAATTAACAAAGCCTGTTCTGAACCATCCTGCCAAATCGGGTGTGGTCACATGTACATCTCATTGACCTTATCATCACAATATAAAACTTTTTCTCTAAAGGCAATGAACAGAATCCTACCAAAGTTAGAGGAAAATCTTCCCTTTTACTGTTTAATACTCTTTATGCCTTTACTTTGGTTCTCAACTAAATATCAAATCTATTTTTTGATTCCTAATAAAGGTAAAATGATATCCAGCTAAAACAGAAATAATCCATAGTTATAGTGAAGGCTAAGAAAGCTAGAAAAAAGCAAAAAGGTCATGCTAATAAAGCCTTTCTAGAAATCCTGGTTTCTTCTTACTCCAACTGATTTGTTTTACCTCTTATTCAACTGATTTATGATGCCTGATTATGTGGCTTTCTTTGTAAGATATTCTTATTTTAATGGCCCTTCTAAAGAGATATTTTTCTTCTATAATGGTAGCTTTAACCTTTATTTTTAGTCTTTTGGCATATATAGTTTTAATTAGTTCCAGCCAAGAACATCTTGTTGGCATCAAGTATGAACAACTGGGGAGGCAGGAGAGAAAAACTTTTATTTCCATTATTTATTTATTTTTTGTCTTTTTTTTTTCTATATTTCCATTATTTTAAAGTCGATACCTATTTATATTAATAGCTTCCAACAAAATTCTAAAAATTTTTATTCAATTTCTAGCTTACTATATGAGTCATTTATTCTCAGACCTCATTATCCATTTTCCTGAAATCTTCAATAGCTAAGTACAATTCTAGAGCCTTGAGTGATAAATATTTCTCACATTCTCATTTCCACCATGGCTTATCTTGCAAAGTATGTTAATCTGTAGGAATATCTTTTCTTAGTTGCTCTCATGAGCATGGAGACTTTTCAGATTAGCTTTTTTCACTTCGTAATATGCATTTAACTTTCCTTCGTTTCTTTTCATGGTTTGATAGCTCATTTCTTTTTATTGCTAAATAATACTCTATTGTCTGAATGTGCCATCATTTATTTACTAATTCACAGCTTATTTATCTATTTACCAAAGGCATTTTGGTTGCTTTCACATTTCGGCGATTACGAATAAAGCTTCTATAAACATCTGTGTGCAGGTTTTGTGTGGATATAAATGTTCTATTCCTTTGGGTAAATACCAAGAAGTGCAATTGCTGGATTGTGTGGTAAGAATATGTTTAGTTTTGCAAGAAACTACCAAACTGTCTTCCAAAGTGGGTGTACCATTTTGCCTTCCCACCAGCAATAAATGAGAACTCTTGTAACTCTACATTCTTGTCAGAATTGGGTGTTGTCAGTGTTCCAGATTTTGGCCATCTTAATAGGTATGCAGTGGTATCTCATTTTTTTAATTTGCATTTTCCTGAGGACATATGATATGGAACGTCTTTTCATATGCTTGGTTGCCATCTGTGTATCTTCCTTGGTAAGGGGACAATTAAGGCCTTTGGCCTATTTTTCAGTTGGGTTGTTTGTGTTCTTATTACTGAGTTTTAAAAGCTTTTAGTACAATTTGGATAACAGTCCTTTATCAGATGTGTCTTTTGGAAATATTTTCTCCCAGTCTATGGCTTGTCTCTTGTCCTTTTGGACAGTGCCTTTCTCAGAGTAGAAATTTTTAATTTTGATGAAGTCCAGTTTATCCATTATTTCTTTCATGAATTGTGACTTTGGTGTTGCATCCAAAAAGTTGTCGCCAAACACAAGGTCATCAAGGTTTTCTAGAAAAGGCAAATGTACGGAAACAGTAAGGTCAATGGTTGCTGGAGAGCTACGTGGGAGGGAAGGATGGATAGGTAGAAAGCAGAGGATTTCTAGGGCAGGGAAACTATTCCACATCACATTATAATGGTGATATGTATCATTATACAAATTATAGAGTGGTCCAAATTCATAAGACGTATAACACCAAGAGTAAAATCTAACATAAGCTATGGATTCTGGGGTTAATGGTGGGTCAATGTAGATACAGCAATTGTAAAAAATGTCCTACTCAGGTGGAGGATGCTAATAATGGGGGCTGCTATGAATGTATAGGGGCAGGCGGTATTTGAGGAATCTCTTGCCTTCTGCTCAATTTTGCTATGAACCTTAAACTATTCTCAGAAATAAAGTATATTAGGAGCACCTGGGTTGCTCAGTGGTTTGGTCAGGTCATGATCCTGGGGTTCTGGGATTGAGTCCCACATCAGGCTCCCAAAAGGGAGCCCGCTTCTCCCTCTACCTATGTCTCTGCCTTTCTCTCTGTGTCTCTTATGAATAAATAAATAAAAATTTTAAATAAAATAAAGTATATTAAAAGTTATAAAATTATTTGTCACTAATACTTTGTACTGTAAACATGTGATACATCATTACCAATACGTTTTCCAATAAACAGAGCAAGTCTTATTTCGATATTAATTGTTATACTTTTATCATATTAGAGAGGTCAAACACAGTCATCAAACATATTCTCCCTGTGGTATATCAGAGATAGTTGCCATATAGTCTAGTTCTTTCCTTAATGGTATGTTACAAGATCCCTTCTTTCTGATTTTCCACAGTACGTGCTGCTTTATTTTTTTCCTAACTCAGTCTTTCAGATACTGTTTTAGCATAACAAGTATTAGTTTTCATATGAAATTAAATCTTTCTACATTTCTCAAAAGAAATTGATTGTGAGTGTGTTTACACAAAACACATCGGATAGAAGTGTGGGATAGAATTATTTATATATATATACACACCCACAAATAAAATTGAATGCACGTTTTAAAAATGGTGAAACTGAATACTGTCTGTAATCTAGTTTAAACAGTATACCAATATACCAATGTCAGTTTCCTGGTTTGGATACTGTATTACAGCTACATGTTGTCATTGTGGGAATCTGAGTGAAGGGTGCAAAGATATTTTTATATTATTTTTGCAAATTCCTGTGGGTCTATAATTACTTCACAATAAAAAGTAGAGTAAATAAACAGTTCAGACATATAAGACATAAAATTGATATTATTATAACCCGGTCGGTCTATTTTCTTTTTTTTTTTTCAGTCTTTTTTCTTAATTGAGAAATCAAATTTAAAAACTCTACCCTCAGCAGTTTCATGAAATTTAACTACATATTTACCTGAATGGGTATAAATATACCTGAATGGGTATAACTTTTCAAAGCTAGAGAAACTGGCCTTCTTTTTGTACAGAGAGATTTTGAGGCGGAAAGAAGGATTATAAAAACAAAGTAATGTTTGCAAACATAACTTCTTTCCATTAAAACCAAATAGGGCTTTAATTAAATATATGCTAGTAAATCAATCTGTAAGCTAATCAATTGACAGGAATACACTGAAATTTGCTCTTTCTTTTGTATTTATCTAGCAGAAACAGTGTTTTAATTAGCTGACAAGATGCACCTTATCAATTTTTAAAAAGAATATTAATAATATATTAATACCTCACTATGTAAAGAGACCTTCTGGGTTCCTGGATTATTGATTATATAGTTTATGGTTGAGCATTAATGAGCCATCTTTTTTCCTAATGTCCAAGTTTCTCCCTAGTTAGAAGTCCTGTTCTCAAGGAGACACATTTATTCTTTCAGGTCATCAGCGTGCCATTTAGTGCATCATTAGTTTAATAGAGAAAGTCTGCTCTAGTGTACCAAATGCTATCCCAGAGGCCGAAAGTTGTTTAATCTAGCAAATTTAATGATAGTCTGGAATCTTGAGAAAATGATGCTGAATCCAGAAGAGCATTAGCCACAAATTCTGTTAAAACTTGCACTGGGGATAAAGCATGAAGGGCCTTAAAGGAAACCCATCACTGCTTATAGGCCATAGGTCTTGAAAGAAGTTAGTAGCCTAATATTGAATATGAGTGGATGTTTTGAGGATGAGATGAAAACCATTTCATTAGGGACTCTAGAGTATAATGCTGGAGCCAATACTCACTCAACCCAATAAGAAACAGAAAACAAATGTTCATTTGTATATATTGGAGTGATATCAGTGAGAGTATCTAGATACTCTTTTTTCAGTTACTTTAAAGATCTATCTTATTCTATGATTTTACTCTTTTTGCCATCTTACTCTTTACTTACTTTCTTCTATGTAATATACAGAGTCTTCATTATGTTCTTGTATAATTTCTAAATTTTTAAATTATTAATATTTAAATATTAGTATTTGATCCATCCATCCAACAAATATTAAATATCTATTATTTTTCAAGCACATTATTGTATCACAGAAACACAGCAATGAATTGAACACAGTTGCTTTCCTCAAAAACACTGTTTCAACTGGAAAGTTAGCTATATTAAAGTATGAGTGTTTATCATATAGGTTGACCCAGTGCTAAACATTTTTTTATTACCATAACTAATTTTTACCATATCTCTATTTTGCTTCCATTGATGCCCAAACTATCAAATTATACCAGGAAAAGAGCAGTAAAGTTAGGTTTCATGATGCTTGCAACAACAAGGAAATGGGTCCCTTTGGGAAATCATTAAGTGTCTCAGTAAGAAGGTGTTTGAAGATTTGGTCTTGTGTAAGGTGATTTTAGAAAGGACAAAGAACTGAAGGTTACTCAGGATTGGTATTATTGAGAATGGAGATATTTCTATGATTATCTTGTTGAAGAAGCTGGAATAGTGAAAGGAGGCCAAAGTTCCAACTTGTAAAGAGCAGAAGTAACTCAAATTTTTTTTTTTAATATTTTTTTTTTTAAAGATTTTTTATTTATTTATTCATGATAGTAACAGAGAGAGAGAGAGGCAGAGACACAGGCAGAGGGAGAAGCAGGCTCCATGCACCGGGAGCCCGATGTGGGATTCGATCCCGGGTCTCCAGGATCGCGCCCTGGGCCAAAGGCAGGCGCCAAACCGCTGCGCCACCCAGGGATCCCAGAAGTAACTCAAATTATCTAGGAAAGGCATGTTTGGTGACTTTCCTAGTTTGCATAGCAATCTTGTTTTTAATATGTTCTCAAGTATGACTAAGGAGGGATCTAATGCCAGATTCTCTTCATCACTGCTGCAAAGTGACCTTATCTGCGGCTAGTGACCTGTAAGAATGATTGGGTTCATCAGAAGTACCCCAAGACCTAGATGCCTTTCTCATTCTCAGTGAGAATATTAATATCTTAATAGTTTTGGGATGCCTGGCTGGCTCACTTGTTGAGTGTATCCCTTTGGCTCAGGTTGTGCTCTCAGGGTCCTGGGAACAAACACATCCTACATCGCTGACTGCAGGGAGCCTGCTTCTCTCTCTGCTTGTGTCTTTGCCTCTTTCTCTGTGTCTCTCAGGAAGAAATAAAAATCTTTCAAAAAAATATCCTAACAGTTTTAAGGTAGGAGACTGAGGCTTAAATAAGTAACTGAACTTTAGTTCTACTAGCAATAAGATGAAGTTCATATTCATTTTCATTATAGGAGATATCAAGTTTTAAAATCATCATAGAGATCCAAAAAATTTATAGATTGGTTAGACTAGACTTTAAAATAGTATATAAATCCAGAGCTTCAAAATGTGTAAGGCAGTAACTGATAGATTTCACAGAAGAAATAGACAAATTCAGTTATATTTGGAGGCTTTGGTATTTCTCTACCAGTAATTGACAGAACATGTAAGAAAAAAGATAGTAAGTATAAAAGTGTTCTGAACTGTAATGTCAATCAAATTCACCTAATGGACATTTATAAAATACTCCATCCAACTACAACAAAATATACATTCTTCCCAAGGGTATATGAAACATTTCCTAATCAGATCATATGCAGGATCAAAAACTAAACTTTTACAAATGTAAAAGAACACAAATAATACAAATATATTCTCAGTCAATAATAGCATCAAATAAAAATCAATACCAAAAAGATAACTTGGAAAATTCTCAAATATTTGGAAACTGAGCTGTACATTTCATATGAATCAAAAAAATTTCAAATAAAATTTGTCAGATGTAGCTAAAGTAAAACTTTGAGGGAGAAGTATAGCAGTAAATGCTTTCATTAGAAGACAAGAAAAAGCTACCATAGAAGGAGCAAATAAAATACAAAGAAGAAAGTATAAAGAAAGTATAAAGAAGGTAATAATAAAGATTAGAACAGAATTAAATGAAATAGAAAACAATAGTAATAGAAAAAATCAATGAAATAAAAAACAGATTGAGAAGATTGATAAAACTGATAAAACTTTAGCCAAACTGAGTGTTGTGGACTCTTTCAAGGGACCTCCATAATTATAGCTTCCTTGTGTTCTCTCACTTTGAGTGTGTGTGTGTGTGTGACCTACATTTTGCCTTTGATCAAGAGACTATGGAAAAGGTGGTGGGGTGTCACTTTCATGATTAAATTAGTTTCTATCTTGTTAGCAGAGACTCTCTTTGCTGGCTTGAAATAAGTGATCATGTTGAGGAAGCCCACATGGAAAGAGATTGCAAGCAGCCTCTAGGAAGGGTGGACAGTCTGTAAAAACTGAGTGCTGCTTCAGCTAACTGCAGTAAGAAACTAGGCCCTTAGAAATATAACCACAAGAAAATAAATTGTACTAACAACTGAAGTCAGGTTAGGAGCACGTAGTGAGATATACATGACCAGGTGGGTTTACCCTAAGAATTCAAAGCCAGTTAGCAATCAAAAACAAATGAATATAATTCATCATATTTACAAAACTAAATAAAAAATGCCATATGATCAGCTCAATAGATACAGAAAAAACATTTGACTTCTAGTCATGATAAACACTCTCAATAAACTAGGAATAATATAATATAGATAATGAATGAAATATAATTTAAGAAGAAATAAAAAAAACTATTATTAATTCATGCAACAGAATGTATGATTCTTAAATGCATTTCGCTAAGTGTACAAAGCCAGACCCATGAGGCTACACTGTTGTGATTCCTTTTTTTTTTTTTTTTTTAAAGATTTATTTATTTATTAGAGGAAGAAAGAGTGTGTATCTGCATTAGGAGGGGAAGGGGCAAAGGGAGAGGAAGAATCTTCAAGTAGATGACCCACAGAGTGTGGAGCCCAACCTGGGGCTCAATCCCAGGATCCTGAGATCAGGACCTGAACCAAAATTAAGAGTCAGATATTTAACTGACTGAGCCACTCAGAACACCCCTCATGTGATTCTTTTTATATGACTTTCTGAAAAAGTTGAAACCACTAGGATAGAAAATACATCAGTGGTTGTAAGAGGTTGGGGAGAGAGGGAGGACTTGATGACACAAGGGGAGTTTTAGTTTGATGAAACTGTTCTGTAAGGTAGTTGTGGTAGACACATATCTCTTTGCATTTGTCAAAACCCACAGAAGTATAAATTACAAAGAGTAAGCCATAATGTAGGCAAATATTTGAAAAATCAACCAGAATGTGAGAGGAACCAGCATGGAAGGCAGATTGTAACACATGAAACCAAATGTATTATAAATGTGTTGCATAACCTTATTAAAGAGAGTGAGGAAAAGGAAGCTCAAGTGAATTAAAAAACAGTGTTTTGGCTAGATATTATAAGCTCTACCGTCTCCCCCCCCAAAAAAAAAAAACTGTACATAAACACTGTGCTATAGTTGGTAAACTTATTTCTCATAATGGTACAGGTTAGCAATTGAAACTGCATATGTAAAGTGGGGTTGAGTAAAGCAGTGCACATATTATAGAGAATGAGAGTCAGATTTCTCGCTGTAAAAAAAAAAGTTACAATAATCAAGGCAGGAAGGCTAGACTAATAAAGACAGAAACATATGTATGCATGGGTTTCATTTATATGTGTATATATTACTTATAGCAGACAAAGTTAGGAAGTATATAGAACATATAAATAAACATACATAAATATATATATTAATATATTTATATATAATAAATATAAAAATAAAATAAAATAAAATAAAAAATAATATATATATATAACAAACAGACATATTCCCTGGATTTGTCTGTTGAAAGGGACATGACAGGACACTCCATAGCCATAATCACATCCAGTACCCAGATCGTAGTTTCTAATATTTTCCTTTGAAAAATGAACCCAGTCTTGATCCTAGGACTGGAACAGAGGAAATATGAAATAAGCCTGGAGCATTTTGTACTACCAGAATATGTAAGGGTGGAACAAACATGCAAGAGAACAAACAGATGATACCATATCAAAAGGACATGGGATCCATGAAAGAGCATCTAGTAGAGTAAGCAAAAACAATATGAATAAACAAACAAAGTGTTGGCTTATAAACCAAAGAATAAAATAAATGCCAATGAGTCCATATTATATAAATAAATGGTTAAGTATACAAAAGGGTGAGGGGCACCTTGGTGGCTCAGTGGTTGAGCGTCTGCCTTCGGCTCGGGGCATGATCCTGGAGTCCTGGGATTGAGTCCCTGCAGGGAGCCTGCTTCTTCCTCTGCCTGTGTCTCTGCCTCTCTCTGTGTGTCTCTCATGAATAAATAAATAAAATCTTTTTTAAAAATTATAAAAGTAAATAAAAGGGTGAAAACACAAATCTTCCCTTACAGAGTAATTCTAATTAATAAATATAGAAGGAATGAGGTAAATGGAAAACATTATAACAACACAGTAATAATTGCTGCCAGTAAAATCCATTGATGAATGCTAAAACTAGTGTACAAAAATTTAAGAAGAAACAAGATATTTGCAGAGTTTCAAAGTATCTTCTACCAAATTTGTATTAGTTACTCTACTATAATAGAGTTAACGTATATCTCAAATTCCTTGAGACTCCTTTAGGAGGTAGAGCTTAATTATCCTTCTTGTAAATAGAAGCTGCCTTTGTGACTTGCTTCTATAGAATAGAGAAAAGCGTGAGAAAAATTTTAATTTTACATGGGGGAAACCTGATAGTCCCTTAGCCAAAGAGATCAAACTTTTCATCACCAGTAATAAGTCATACTGGTAACATGTACTGTCTGATATATGAGAATGATATTCTTCCCAAAAGTTTAAAGTTCCCATCTAATCATAAGAAAACATACTATAAACCCAAATTGAGGGACATTCTACTATGCACTTGAGTACTTTGCTAAGTTGTAAAGATTTGACTATTTTTGAAGGCTAATCTATTTCATCTTGCCTCCTGTAATTTTTCTGTGGATTGAAACTTTGTAATCTATATAGCAGCATGAATGTGTTGGAGTTCTGTAGATACATTTTTCACAAAGCAATTGGGGCTTCACTGATACTCCAAGTGACATATTAGAATGCCCATCCAAAACCCATGTAGCACTATTTTTGAAAGAAAAATCTGGTAAAAATACCCATATTGAATTATCTCATTTTATTTCTGATGATCCTTTTGTCTAATGGTATCTTTCATTTGTCTGTATAGGAATAGGTCCAGCGGGAATTAACTCTTCGCTTATCGAGTCTTGACTACTTAGCTGCTCGGGTCGAGGTTGGCTGAATGAGGGAGGACGAGGATTGAGGAGCGGAGGGGAGGAGATACGGAGAGGAGAAGGGAGAGAGCAGAGGAGCGGATGTAGTATAGGAGAGACTATACTCGCCTACCTGCCTCATCCTCTCCTATCTCTCCTCCTCTCCTCTCCTCTCCTCTCCTCTCCTCTTCTCTTCTTTCTCTTCTCTTCTCATCTCTTTTTTCTTTTCTTCCTGTATAATTAACAACCAGTGCTGATTAGTTTTAGGTGAATAATATAGTGATCCCTTTTTGATCCTTCACATAACTCCCTGATTGACCAGTCCCTTAATTTGACTAGGCTGGTAGTTCCAGCAGTGCTTTCTTCAGGCAGATGACCAAGAGGACTTTTTTGGTTTATCCCATTCTTTCTCCTCCATCTTTACTACTTGGCAATAGATTTTCAAGATATATGGGGTTTCTTAGATATGTTGTAGTATCTGTCAACTAAGAAAATTCAATACAATTGGGACCCTGAGGTATTTTTGAGTAGACACTCAATTTGAAGTTTCTGAGTAAGAAGTCATAATCCCCCAGAGTTGTGTGGATGACAACACACTCTGCTAGCCAATGGTGAAGGCACTGACATATATTGTTTTGAGAAGGACCTCAGAGATATGTTTCCATTTTTCTAGAAGACTTTGTGCATCTTCCAATACTAGCTAAGCTAGTAGAAGAACCTCTCACTTTTTTTGCCTTTCCTGCCAACTTGAGAGTATAAACATGAAATAATGAGATTTTCTGGTAAAGCAAAAGCTTAATTTTTGAATGAACATTAATCAATATATATGACTAAAAACCTCACATACTGATGGAGTCACTAGTAAATTTAACTGTGTTGGAAATGGTTACATTGGTGCTCTGCTGTGTTTCAGAGATCCGCATGTAGAAGCACAATACACCTAAGCTAGCCATGCCTAGAAAGCCTGTGATGAGGAAAGAAAGCTCAAGAAGGGAGTGCTGTCTGATGTGATTACCCTCAGGCGAAGAGAGCAAGAGATGATATTCTTTTATCTCCAGCTGGGAGCAGACTTTGGAACAGTGGAAACTGTTACCTATACCAATAATACAGCAGAGAAGTGGGGATTCAATATTTCTATGATACCACAACAGGGAAAATTAGAAGCCTAGGGAGCTGCAGGGGATTACAAGATTGGGCAGACAATAACCCATATCTTCAAAGACCTACCAGGTATTCATGTGAAATTGGAGCATAATGAGATTATTATAATATATTATCTGATGTGACAAAGCTAGGTAAGGATTATTATGGGAGAGAAGTAAAATATATGGCATGACATACTGGGTAAGTGTTGCGATTTGCATTAAAGAAAGATTTCTCGGGCTCCTGGATGGCTCAGTGGTTTACATACCTGCCTTCAGTCAGGATCCCAGGGTCCTGGGATGGAGCCCCAAGTCGGATTCCCTGCTCAGCGGGGAGCCTGCTTCTCCTGCTCCCTCTGCTGCTCCCCTTGCTTGTGCTCTCTCTCTCTTTTTATGTCAAATAAATAAATGAAATCTTTAAAAATAATAATAAAAAAAGAAAGACTTCTGTATGACTGTCCAGAGGAGGGCAATATGAGCACAGGTACAGGACTGAAATAGCATGCTGTATATATAGGGAATTCTGAGCCTTTCTGGGCAGCAGAACCAGGATGTTAAGAATGAGAGCTGACATGGATGGAACTGGAAGGTATTATGCTGAGTGAAATAAGTCAATCAGAGAAGGACAAAGATTATATGGTCTCATTCATTTGGGGAATATAAATAAAAGTGAAAGGGAATAAAGGGGAAAGGAGAAAAAATAAGTGGGAAATATCAGAAAGGGAGACAGAACATGGAAGACTCCTAACTCTGGGAAACGAACTAGGGGTGGTAGAAGGGGAGGAGGGTGGGGGGTGGGGGTGACTGGGTGGAGGGCACTGAGGGGGGGCACTTGATGGGGTGAGCACTGGTGTTATTTTGTATGTTGGCAAATTGAACACCAATAAAAAATAAATTTATTATTAAAAAAATAAAATAAACCTAGTTAGCATTCCAAAAAAAAAAAAAAAAGAAGAAGAAGAATGAGAGCTGCAGTCAATGATATTGGCAAGATAGGCAGTTCTGATCAGTAGAGGTGTTTTCTATCATCCAATTTGAGCAAATGTTCTATTTAGTGTTGTATTATCATATAAAACTGACTCATAATTCATTTCAACCCCAAAATAACTGATTTTTATTATATTTTTGAGGTCTGATACTTCCAGGAGAGAAGTAAGGAGTTTATTTATAACATAATTACTTGATCTTATATTTCCATTTTTTTCATATTGTCTTCAACACTTTTCACCATATATAGCAAGAACTAAATTAAAGAATTGTTGATCTCTTGAAATGAACCTGAAAAAGTTTCCAAAACCTAAGTCTGTTCACCCTCCTTAATATACTATTAAACTAACACAATTTAGGTGAGTGGAATGCTTCCTGAAAATCATTTGTCAGTAATGTGCTTAAAAATCTGGATGCTTGTGAAATCTTGACAGAACTGAGTGCCAAATATTCTAACTTTTCAGTGTGTAAAATGTAGGGGCATATTACATGTGTCAGTTGATTGTCTCTCTGGAAAAAGACTGAAAATGAAGCACTTAGAAAAAAAGAAGAGAGCACTTATATCATGACTACACATTTGGCATGCTCACTGTTTTTCTTTTTATTCTTCAAATTGTATGGTTTTCAAGAAGTGGGCAAATGTGAAAAGAATCATCTTTGAAGAATTCAGAGTAATAAATATGCATGAGCATTTTTCCAATTATTGTGGAAATTGCTTTTTGTAATTTATTTCAGATTTTGTATTAAGGTGTTATAATTACCAGATTACATGTGAATAAGCTGGATCTACATAGATGTTTTCCCTTGTCAATTGGGAAATATAAAATAAGCACAGTGAGCAGAATATATCCAGTATAATCTGTGGTAAAATAGAGTATGCATTAAGTGTAAATAAAATTAGTATTTCCAAAAACATAAAACTCACTTATCCTTGAGTTTTGCATAACCGAATTTAGTTTGCACTGTACTTCTTTGTTTTCTCATGTGGGGACTCCTTCAGCTCCAAGAAAGAGGACAAAACAAGTAAGGTTAACGTCCCAAGGGGATTCATTGGAGTGAGAAATGAGACCCCTTGCCTTAAATCGCAGTGAGGCTTTTGGAAAGACTGACTCCAGGAACTAGCAAGCCATGAGGAACCTAGAATATTGCTCTTTTCTCACTCCTTGTCTTGATCTTTTTCTCCCTCGTTATCTCTGACTCTCAGTATCTAGATTAGTAAGATTTCTTTCCTTGCTTCTTCTATTTCTCTTCATCTGCTTCATTCTTCTGTTCCAGCTGCCTGTCTTTACGGACCTCATCCTGCCTTCCATCTACATGACTTTATAGTTCACAAGCTTGATCCAGAAGGACTACTAACAATAGGTTCCAGCTTCAAATTCCAGAGAGACTCCAATTAGTACAGTTGATCAGGCCAGTTACCCATGGTTCTGGGTCATGGCCATATGGTTTTGGGAAGGAGGATCCTTCAAAAAATCATTTAGGGGCCCCTGAGAAAGAGGTGTGGGAATAGAAACAGAATGAATGGAGGGGAAATATTTGCCATTTCTGATAATGGAATATTTCATGGGATTCTACATGAATAAAATAAGGTTGAAGATATATTTTTTTTCTGTTGAGGCTGAAAATATTTTTTCTCCAGAATATTCCATTATAAGCTAGATAAACACTTTGTGATCTCCCAACAGATGAGATTGCATTATAATATCAGGAATGCTCTTGGTCCTCTCCTAATTGTATAGAAATATCAAAGGAGGGGCCCCTGGGTGGCTCAGTTGGTTAAGGGTCTGCCTGTGGCCCAGGTCATGATCTCAGGGTCCTGAGATCCAGCCTTGCATGCAGGGAGACTGTTTCTCCCTCTCTCTCTGCCAGCCACTCCCCCTGCTTGTGCTCTGTGTCATTCACTCTGTAAGAAAGAAAGAAAGAAAGAAAGAAAGAAAGAAAGAAAGAAAGAAAGAAAGAGAGAGAGAGGGAGGGAGGGAAGGAGGGAGGGAGGGAGGGAGGGAGGAAGGAAGGAAGAAATATAGTCTTAAAAAAAAAAGAAAGAAAGATCTAACCATTTAGGATGCTCTAGGCTTGCATTTGAATATTGCCTTAAACTTACTGGTGTTTCAATATGGTAAATGTTGTTTAACCTTCTCTGTGCTTATGCTTCCCAGTTTATAAAATGAGGGAAATTAAACCTAACTCATAGGATTTATGTACTGATTAAATTAAGTGCTCCATCTTCATTACTACACTAGCTAGCATTTATCAAATGATACTAAGTGCTCAGCTCTCTTGGCTTTGCATATATGGACCTATTTAATCTAGTAAGTAATACAATATAGTTATGGGTCTAGCATATGATATCTATTGCATTAGTGAAACCTACAGTCATTTATGATTTACCCGTGGTGATTAGTCTGCTTCTAAAATCTGTTTAGAAGAAGAGCAAAATTTTGAGGGGTGCCTGGGTAGTATAGTCAGTTGGGCATCCAATCTTGGTTTCAGCTCAGGTTGACATCTCAGAGTCTTAAGATCCAGCCCTGCTTTGGGCTCTGAGCTCAGTGCAGAATCTGCTTGGAGTTTCTGTCTCCTTCTCCCTCGGTCCCTCCTCATCCTGTGAGCTCATGCTCTCTCTGGCTCTGAATTTAAAATAAATAAATAAATACTTAAAAAATAATGAAACTTAAAAAAATAATGAAATTTTGAGAAGAAATAAAATTACTATAAAAAAGATATATACTTACATATTAAAATGCATCTATTGCTTAGAGTTACATACTGACATTTAGTTAATATGCTCCTGTTCACCCATCTTATGTAGCTGATTTTATTTATTTATTTATTTTCTTTTAATTGTTATTTATTTATGATAGTCACAGAGAGAGAGAGAGAGAGAGGCAGAGACATAGGCAGAGGGAGAAGCAGGCTCCATGCACCGGGAGCCCGACGTGGGATTCGATCCCGGGTCTCCAGGATCGCGCCCTGGGCCAAAGGCAGGCGCCAAACCACTGCGCCACCCAGGGATCCCCATGCAGCCGATTTTAATTAAAAAATAAAACATCAAGCAAAAGTATAAAGCATTTAACTTTAAACAAAAACAAATATTTTATTAATGAGGAAGAAATGTAGATTATAAGATAACTTGAATTTTAATAGACCAGAATAGAATATCATGGTATGAAATATAATAAGTGAAAAATTTTCACGCTTATTAACTCTGAAAACCATAAAAACAAGAATTAAAATAATTTTTGTATTTTCAGAAAACAATGATACATAAATTGATTTATGTATACATAATACATAAACGTATTTAAAAGTGATGTAGGAAACGCAAATCAACTGCTGAAACATGTACATGGAAATTCTCTGATAGAAAGGTGAATTTGATACATCTTCTGCATGGTGAGTCAAATTCATACAATTCATACTGCATGAGATTTTAGGTAGTTAAGTTACGGTAGGTCCTATTTATCACTTACTTATTCCTATTACTTATGCCATTTGCCCTCTCTCCCTAGGGTGGCGATTGTGATGAATTCTAAGACAAATATTCCTTTCTGAGTTAAAGAAAGAAGCAAGAGGAATGCCATTCCTTTCCCATCAGACACATTTGCATTTTACTCGGGAATGTGGTTGTGTGAGAATATGGTGATGCCAGGAGCAACACCGACAAAACAATGAGATTAAATACAAAATGTCTCAAATTAAAGACAGCCAAGGTGGGGGAGAAAAGAAAATGGAGGCTTTGGCAAGTTCTTGGGTAGTCAACTGAATGCTTGAAAATGCTTGGAAGGGCTTAGATCTGTGATCACTGTGTTGAGACAGTAAAACAGCCATGAAAAGAAAAAGTGTCTTCTTTTGTGAAATGGCTATATTTTTTACATTTTTACTGGTTGAGCCACTGTTAGTAATTGTTTTAATCATGCCCTCTTCCCACTGGGGAGAAGGAAGGTTGGGAAGGAATCCTACCCTAGGATATGAAGGAAGAAGGAAGGTGTGGGACGGAATCCTACCCTAGGATATGAAGATGGCTGAACATATAACAGCCAACTCTGGACAGATGAGATCAATAGCAATTAATTAGTCACATAATCACAGCTTGGGTACAGAGACTGCAAGCCATGCAGGGATGTGAGGGGGTTACACTTGGGAACAAAGTGAGCAGTCAGGGACTAATGGTAGCATGCTTTGCAATATCAAGAGGAAGAGGTGCTCCCCTGGTTCATAAGGAATATGTGATTGGCTTGTTTAAATAATCTGTGAACTAAAACCTGCTCTAAGGGGATAAGTGGGATCTGCATTTGGTCCATTTGGTAAGGTTATTTGGCTACTGGAATAGCTCTATGGGAGCACAGTGAGGAAGGCAAGTTGTGGTAAGGCCATTAAAGCAGTGTATCATATTGAACCTTAATTAGAGACCTTTCTTTTCAGTCACATATTTAGTTGCTTCCAACCTAAAGTGTCCTGATTTAAAAAAAAAAAAAAAAAAAACTTGAAGGAAATGTTAGTGAGTAGCTTGAATGGGGTACATCTGAACTAGGCTTTGCAAGTTCTAGCCATAAGCACATCAAGATAGCATTTAATGGAGAAGACTTTGATAGTGATAGCAAATACCCAGATTAGTATTTCTGGCCATTGACCTACACTGTCTAGCAATCCATTTAGAAATTTTAGATGATCATTTGTTCTGTTATAAAGATGGGTTAAGTAGACTTAGTTTAAATATTTGATGAAAAAGGAAATTTAAATGTCTTTTTTAAAGAGAAAATTGTACTTGCACCATTATTATACTTCTGGATGATATATGTAGATTGAAAAAAATATTTGTAAGTATTTAGTATATAAAACTAAATAAATTTATGGTAAATTTGTTTTCGTTTCATCTTTACTAGCTTTATTTGGCCAGGATTCAGATTATACACTATACCTTTTCTTCTACCACTCTGTTACACAAATTCCTTGAAAATCCAATTGTGGAATAATTATGGTAAGCTATTTTGGGTATATGTTTGCCTACAAGTCTCCTCATGACATTCTCTCAGGATTTCCCACATGTAATCTCTGCCCTTTTCTTCTAGTTTCTAGTAGAAGACCTAAAATTTGATTCCCACACTATGTAAGTGGCTCTGTCTTTGCATGTATAACTGTCCATATGAACTTCTGATATTGTGCACGTATTTAGCCTGGAAACCTCACCCAGAAACTGAAATTTTGCCTGTCATTTGATAATACTCAGAACCTTGACTTGCACTTTCACTCAGTGCCCCATTGCACAGTCTCAACTGCCACTCAGATCAGTACCCCATTTGTATACATACTGTGATCATTTGAGGCTTCGATTCTTAATTTTCTGGCTAACTGCTCTTTCCCCCTCCATTTTCTTTACAGTTGTCTGGTAAGATTCTATGTAATTAGATCAACTAAGTTATGATAATTTTATCTTAATCCAGTGACCTAAGGGATCCAATGACCTAAGGCAGAGCAACAAGGAGACAAGAACACCATGTAGGTGATTTACTCTTACTGGTTTTAGCTAGTGAATTCTTGAAAATGTACTTTTTTAAAAATTTTTATTTATTTATGATAGTCACAGAAGGAGAGAGAGAGAGAGAGAGAGGCAGAGACATAGGCAGAGGGAGAAGCAGGCTCCATGCACCGGGAGCCCGATGTGGGATTCGATTCCGCGTCTCCAGGATCGCGCCCTGGGCCAAAGGCAGGCGCCAAACCTCTGCGCCACCCAGGGATCCCGAAAATGTACTTTTATTATTAATTTCAGTAAAGAGATTTGCCCTAATAATTGGAAAGACATAACTAAATAAAAACATTATTCATACAAAAATACACAGTTTAGTGATTTCTTTTTTATTTTTTTATTTTTATTTATTTTTTTTTTAGTGATTTCTAATATCTTGCATAGGAGTATATTAAAATTTTGCTAAATTTCAGAACTCATTATTTCAAATGGGTATACTGATTTTGAATTTATATACAAATAGAAAAATGAAATGCAGGTGATCATTAATTTTGGTTGGGAAATTTTACATATAAACAGTTTAAATACATGATTAAGACAAAAAGTATTTTGACATCAAAAATCAAATTTCAAGGGTGCCTGGCTGGCTGTCAGTAGAGTGTGTGACTGTGGATCTCAGGGTACTGAGTTCAAGCTCCATGTTGAGTGTAGAGCTTACTTTAAAAAGATAGTTGAATTTCAGGAGATATCTTTAAATTCAGAATGTTCAAATAAGATATGTTGTATTTTCTCTTACACTTAAAATTTTGACTTCTTATGAAGGATCTAGATTTTGTTTTTTTTTTTTTTTCCTGAGAATTATTTAAAAATGAGTATCAAAAGAGATTGAAGCAAGAAAAATATAGAAAAGTTTATATATAAAATTTTATATATAAAATATATATGTTTTATGTGACATTATTAATAAATGCTTTTAATGTTTCATTAACAAATGCAAGTAAACTAGTAGACATTAGGCTGATATTTTAAACTGTCTTTGACAGTTCAGCCAGTATTTCAGCCAATATTTCAGACAGGATATTGGATGAAACAAGATTTGATACATAGAATATTCCAGTTTTGTGGGGGCCTTGAAATTGATTCAGTAATCACATTGTGAATGATTGTGATACCTAAGTAAAGAAATTTCGAAAAAGGAATTCCTGTTGCCCACCCCTCCAAAAATTTACAAATGCAAAGCTGTTATAGCAACATGGTAACTGATTCTCCCCTAAGCATACATATGCTCCTTCTCACTTGGTCACTGTTCAGTCTAGACTTTAGACCAAATGCCAGCACAGGTTGTGGGAGGAGAAGGCCTAGAAGCCTGTGGTATAAGTCAGCCAACTTTCCAGGTGACCTGGAAAGAATGACTTACCCAGTTCCTAGAACAGTGTTCAATAAATAACAGTGACTTACCGCGGTGGTCTAGTTAGACAGAATTGGACAAGACAGTGCCAAAATCAGTATCCAATTAGGTAGATAGAAAATAAGGAGTCCAGAGACTGGTTGGATGAAAAGGTTCTATATATTTGTTAGGGATATATATCTGTAAATGGAAAGGTTTCAGTACTTTTAGAACATATACATGAGTCATTCCATAGGCTGTAGGAGAGAAACATGCAAAAATTAAAGAGAATATTCCTACTCTAACTAGAAAGGCTTGACTTCAGGGTGCCGTTCTTAAAGGGGCTGGGCTGCTAATACATGTATTAGATCCACTGGAGATGAAGAACAGGACACACCTCTAGTCCTAAGGTTTGAGAAAGCACAAGGTGTGGGGTATTACTCTGGGGCTCAGAGTTTACTCCAGATTTGTGGGGTCAAGCAGAATTCAGACTCTGGATCCTGAATCTAAAGATCTTGATCTAAGCTTCTAGGAGAAAAAAGGGCTGATTGCTGCTGGCTTTCTTTGCAAATATTCAATTGGTCCTCAAGGTGAGGATAAACAAAAGAAGAGAAAGGTTTGGGAAAGAGAGTGCTCAGAGGCAGAGTAAGCAGGGCAGAGACCAGAAATATGCTCTATCTACTTGTATATTTTAAGTTTTATATATACTTTGCTAGCTACTCTAGAATTTAATCACTTTTACTATTGTATATCTTCAAGAGCATTTCAAGAACCTTTTTTTCATAAATTATATACTTTTATCATTAAAATACCCTTTGTATGTCTTCTTTGGAGAATGTCTGTTCATGTCTTCTGCTCATTTCCTGACTGGGTTTTTTGGTTTTGAGGCATTGAGTTTGACAAGATCTTTATAGCTTTTGGATACTAGCCCTTTACCTGTTATGCCATTTGTAAATTTCTTCTCCCTTTCTGTAGGTTGCCTTTTAATTTTGCTGATTGCTTCCTTTGCTGTGCAAAAGCTTTTTATCCTGATGAAGTCCCAATAGTTCATTTTTGCTTTTGTTTCCCTTGCCTTTGGAAACAGGTCTAGCAAGAAGTTGCTGTGGTCGAGATCAAAGAGATTGCTGCCTGTGTTCTCCTCTAGGATTTTGATGGATTCCTGTCTCACATTAGGTCTTTTTTTTTCCACATTAGGTCTTCCATCCATTTTGAATTCATTTTTGTGTATGGTGTAAACAAGTGTGGTTTCTGCATGTGGTTATCTAATTTTCCCAACACCGTTTGTTGAAGAGATTGTTTTTTTCCATTTTTTTTCTGCTTTGTTGAATATTCACACCAATCAAAATAACTAAAACTAACAACTCAGGAAACAACAGATATTGGCAAGGATACGGAGAAAGGGGAACCATTTTACACTGTTGGTGGGGATGCAAATGGGTGCGGCCACTCTGGAAAACAGTATAGCGGTACCTCAAAAACCTAAATAGAACTACCCTATGTCCCAGCAATTGCACAACTAGATATTTATTGAAAGGATACAAAAATAGTGATTTGAAGGGACACATGCATACCAGTGTTTATAGCAGCAATGTCCACAATAGCCAAAATAGGGAAAGAGCTCAGATGTCCATTGACAGATGAATAGAGAAGATGTGATGTATATATACAATAGGATATTACTCAGCCATCAAACACAATGAAATCTTGCCACTGGCAATGATGTGGATGGAAGTAGAGGGTATTATGTGAGGAAAAATAAGTCAGAGAAATACAAATACCATATGATTTCACTCATTTGTGGAATTGAAGAAACAAAACAGATGAACACAGGAGAAGGGAAGGAAAAATACAATAACAGAAAAAGAAAAACAGAGAAGGAGGCAAATCATAAGAGACTCTTAACTATACAAAAAACTGAGGGTTGCTGAAGTGGAGGTAGCTTGGGGGATGGGGTCACTGGGTGAAGGGCATTAAGGAGGGCACTTATGAATGAGAGCTGGGTACTATATGCAACTGATGAATCACTAAATTCTGCCCCTGAAACTATTAATATACTATAAGTTAACTAAATAGAATTTCACTTTAAAAATTTAAAGTATAATTTTAGTGAGAGAGAGAAATGGAGACAGAAGCAGAGAGACAGAGGTAAAGAGTGATTTAGACATTATCTGATGATTTTTAAAAGATCAGTCAGCTTAATCATTAGGCGCTAAATATTTGATATTAATAAAAAAATTCAGGCATGTCTGGTTGGGCATACTGGCTAAAGCCAAAGGAATCAACTAAAGATAAATTTTTCATTACATTTTAATCATTATGCTTTTGTTTCATATATTTGGTTTTGGTTTTGGTTTCTTTGGTTATTACCCAAAGAATAATTTTGGAGGAAAATATTTTGATTCAAATGTGTGTTTTTATTTAGAGGTCTTGTGGTTTTGAATATCTTCACGTCAAATATATGTTAAAATTGTGAAATGTTTTCAAATTTCTCTTGGCACTTATGCTGAGATGGAATCCTGGTTTATATGGTAAATGTAGAGGAAATTGTGGGACTGTTTTCCAAAATGGCTTTATTATTTACACTTCTATCAACAATGTTTGAGAAATCCTAATGATTTTGTTTTTCATTTTAATTTTAATCTTAGAGTAGCTGTGTGTTTCTGTATCATAGTAGTTATAATTTGCTTTGCCTTGAACATTAAAGATTCTAAGCATATTTTTAGGTGCTTATGGCCATATATCTTCTGTGAAGTCACCGTCTACATTTTGGATGCATGTAAAACATCTGACCATTTTTATTCTTATTAATGGTTTGTATGTATTCTAAATATAGTCCTTTATCAGATGTGTACTGCTATTTTTTTGTTTATTTAATGGTGTCTTTTGAAGAGCAGAAGTGAAATTTTTAAATTTTATTTTTAGTTTATAATTTAACATTATTAACTAAATTGGGGTGAGATTTTCATATTCTTTACCTAACTGTAATTTACATATTAGGTAAATTTCACTGGCATTTTTTTTTTATTTTTTGGTCAAGTAAAAACACATCTTTGGTAAGAGTAGTAATATTATTCTATCAAATGTTAATGATGGAAGTGCTTTCTCCCCACTCATCCCAAAAACAGAAGACCAAATATTTTAACTATTTTTCCCTAAAAATATGAACCCCCATTATTGAGTACTATTTTGTGGATATATTCACAATGAAGTGTTAAAAACACAGCATGCTAGTGGTGATCTGGTTAATGAAGCAATAAAACCATCTAAACTCAAGTGACATTTATGTATAGAACATAAATGAGTTCAAAACAGAAATAATTCATTGAAAGAGCATTGAATTAAAAAAACATGGAAGCAAATATATATTACATGTAAACATGCGTGTTTTGTTGGTTTCAGGTAAGTGGTATAGCAGGTTGCTACATACACACACATAAAATTTCCTCATCAGTGATTTGTTTTGGAAATGTTAGTGAATCTACTATATTCAGGTACTAGCTAATGATAAGGAAGACAAAGTCATAGGATAAATACATACCTTGTCAAAGCAAAGATATTGCTAACATGGCAAATCCGTTAGTGTAAGTGGTTTAAACCTAATAGTGATATGATAAAATACTCTTTTTTCCTTTTTTTTAAGGGTTCCATTCATTTATTCATGAGAGACACACAGAAAGAGGCAGAGACATAGGCAGAGGGAGGAGCAAGCTGTCTGCAGAGAGCTTGATGTGGGACTTCATCTCAGGACTCCAGAATCATGCTCAACCACTAAGTTATCTGGGCCCCCTGAAGAAATTTTTTTTTTTCTAACTCTGATTTGTATG
This sequence comes from Canis lupus familiaris, assembly GCF_011100685.1. Classification (NCBI taxonomy): domain Eukaryota; kingdom Metazoa; phylum Chordata; class Mammalia; order Carnivora; family Canidae; genus Canis; species Canis lupus. The sequence continues at coordinate 30,115,556 of NC_049255.1, forward strand.
CAACTATGAGGGATTACATTGACAATAATGTTGCTTGGACTCTTAAGTGTTTTTTAGGAGTATATCCTGATGGCACAGATGTAATGACTGGAAAACATTCTGGAGTAGTTAGCCAGAAAAAGGAGCTTATACCAGACTGTATGTCAACACACTGTTTTCTTCATGGCAACTATCTTGCTATGAAAAATACCTTGGCTGAGCCAAACACTGTATTTTGTGATGTGTTTATGTCAGAATTAAAGATTCCAAACTGCAAATGTTAAAGTGTATTTTTTCAAGAGTAGGAATAAATTAGACCTCCAGTTTTTAAAGACGTGAAACAGACATCAAGATATCTATGCTGTTTATATTTTTTATTTTTTTTTATTTTTATTTATTTTTTTTTATTGGTGTTCAATTTACTAACATACAGAATAACACCCAGTGCCCGTCACCCATTCACTCCCACCCCCCGCCCTCCTCCCCTTCTACCACCCCTAGTTCGTTTCCCAGAGTTAGCAGTCTTTACGTTCTGTCTCCCTTTCTGATATTTCCCACACATTTCTTCTCCCTTCCCTTATATTCCCTTTCACTATTTCTTATATTCCCCAAATGAATGAGAACATATAATGTTTGTCCTTCTCCGACTGACTTACTTCACTCAGCATAATACCCTCCAGTTCCATCCACGTTGAAGCAAATGGTGCGTATTTGTCGTTTCTAACGGCTGAGAAATATTCCATTGTATACATAAACCACATCTTCTTTATCCATTCATCTTTCGTTGGACACCGAGGCTCCTTCCACAGTTTGGCTATCGTGGCCATTGCTGCTATAAACATCGGGGTGCAGGTGTCCCGGCGTTTCATTGCATCTGTATCTTTGGGGTAAATCCCCAACAGTGCAATTGCTGGGTCGTAGGGCAGGTCTATTTTTAACTCTTTGAGGAACCTCCACACAGTTTTCCAGAGTGGCTGCACCAGTTCACATTCCCACCAACAGTGTAAGAGGGTTCCCTTTTCTCCGCATCCTCTCCAACATTTGTTGTTTCCTGCCTTGTTAATTTTCCCCATTCTCACTGGTGTGAGGTGGTATCTCATTGTAGTTTTGATTTGTATTTCCCTGATGGCAAGTGATGCAGAGCATTTTCTCATATGCATGTTGGCCATGTCTATGTCTTCCTCTGTGAGATTTCTGTTCATGTCTTTTGCCCATTTCATGATTGGATTGTTTGTTTCTTTGGTGTTGAGTTTAATAAGTTCTTTATAGATCTTGGAAACTAGCCCTTTATCTGATATGTCATTTGCAAATATCTTCTCCCATTCTGTAGGTTGTCTTTGAGTTTTGTTGACTGTATCCTTTGCTGTGCAAAAGCTTCTTATCTTGATGAAGTCCCAATAGTTCATTTTTGCTTTTGTTTCTTTTGCCTTCATGGATGTATCTTGCAAGAAGTTACTGTGGCCGAGTTCAAAAAGGGTGTTGCCTGTGTTCTTCTCTAGGATTTTGATGGAATCTTGTCTCACATTTAGATCTTTCATCCATTTTGAGTTTATCTTTGTGTATGGTGAAAGAGAGTGGTCTAGTTTCATTCTTCTGCATGTGGATGTCCAATTTTCCCAGCACCATTTATTGAAGAGACTGTCTTTCTTCCAATGGATAGTCTTTCCTCCTTTATCGAATATTAGTTGCCCATAAAGTTCAGGGTCCACTTCTGGATTCTCTATTCTGTTCCACTGATCTATGTGTCTGTTTTTGTGCCAGTACCACACTGTCTTGATGACCACAGCTTTGTAGTACAACCTGAAATCTGGCATTGTGATGCCCCCAGATATGGTTTTCTTTTTTAAAATTCCCCTGGCTATTCGGGGTCTTTTCTGATTCCACACAAATCTTAAAATAATTTGTTCTAACTCTCTGAAGAAAGTCTATGGTATTTTGATAGGGATTGCATTAAACGTGTATATTGCCCTGGGTAACATTGACATTTTCACAATATTAATTCTGCCAATCCATGAGCATGGAATATTTTTCCATCTCTTTGTGTCTTCCTCAGTTTCTTTCAGAAGTGTTCTATAGTTTTGAGGGTATAGATCCTTTACATCTTTGGTAAGGTTTATTCCTAGGTATCTTATGCTTTTGGGTGCAATTGTAAATGGGATTGACTCCTTAATTTCTCTTTCTTCAGTCTCATTGTTAGTGTATAGAAATGCCACTGACTTCTGGGCATTGATTTTGTATCCTGCCACGCTACCGAATTGCTGTATGAGTTCTAGCAATCTTGGGGTGGAGACTTTTGGGTTTTCTATGTAGAGTATCATGTCATCGGCGAAGAGGGAGAGTTTGACTTCTTCTTTGCCAATTTGAATGCCTTTAATGTCTTTTTGTTGTCTGATTGCTGAGGCTAGGACTTCCAGTACTATGTTGAATAGCAGTGGTGAGAGTGGACATCCCTGTCTTGTTCCTGATCTTAGGGGAAAGGCTCCCAGTGCTTCCCCATTGAGAATGATATTTGCTGTGGGCTTTTCATAGATGGCTTTTAAGATGTCGAGGAATGTTCCCTCTATCCCTACACTCTGAAGAGTTTTGATGATCCTAATATTTCAAAGCAAAGGGGGAAGGCCTCAAGAAAACTTATAAAACTAGAAAACAGATTTTCTACATATTGTCACAAAAAGTTCCATAATTTATCAACTACTACCTGTAAACTGGGTGAACACTGATATTGAATGTTTGTAAAATTACTGATCACCTTATAAATTACTCTGTTGAACTTGCTTTTTGGTCAAAGGAATACTTACTTACTCATGAAATTCATGGACCTAGAATGCATTTCATTCTGTATAAGATAGCTTGAACTAAAATATAAATTGAGAGGGTGAATTGTTGAAATTTGCTACTTATGAAAGGTTGAAGATAAAGCTTGAGAATATAGTATCACTTACATCACTTGATATGAAAGTTTAACATGAATATCTAGAAGTTGCTGACATTACTTTAAAATCTCTCCTTCCTTTCTTATCAACATATCTCTGTGAAATTAGTTTCTCTATAGGAAATCATTAAAATAGTCATAGAAATATGTTATCCCCTACAAATGCCATGTTGTCTATCCAACCTGGATTATATAAATTAATAAACCAAGAGGAAAAATCACTTGACACATAAAACAACTTTAGATATTGATACAAATGTTACATCTCATATGAGTATTGCCATTTCATTCATAACTCTCTCTCCTCTCCTATTCTTTTTCTTTCTTTTTCCTCTCCTATTCTTCTTTCCTATTCCTTCTATTTATTTATTTTTCTTATAAGCCTGTTATGGACTCCTGGGATTACCTCAAATGCCCCTTGCTTCTCTCCTTGGACACAAAACTCCATTAAGAGGTTTCTTCAGACAATCCCTTTATTTGTTAAAGTATTTATTTGCTACTTATCATAATACATTTATAACTGTAGGATAAAATGAAAAAAAAATTTTTATGAAAAAAATTTTTATGAAAAAATTCCATGAGTAGAAGAACAATTTAAATATTCAGATTGCCGAAGATACCAAATCATACTACAGGAGAAGCCTTGTGATATTCAGTGACATAAAAGCATGTGTTAGCTATCTGTCACTGAGCAAAAAATGATCATAGATGTAGAGGTTTAAGACACAGCACAATAATTATCTCTAAGTTTCTGTGGCGCAGGAATCTGGCACAGCTTAGCTGGATCCTTTCTCTTCAGAGTGTCTCACAAGGTTTCATTCAAGGTGTGACTCATGGCTCAGGTCCACCTAAAGCTCCAACTGGGGAAGAATCTGCTTCCAAGCTCATGTACCTTTTGGCAGGATTCAGTTCTTTACAGGTTGTTACACTGAGGGCCCCATTCCTTGAGGAGTGTTGGCTGGAGGCCCCCTCAGTTCCTTTTGTGGGGGCCTCTCCACTGTGGCAGCTCGCTTCATCAAATCCAGAGAGAGAGAGAAAGAAAGAGCGAGAGAGAGAGTGTCTGCCAGCAAGATGGAAGTCATGGTTTTATGTAGTTTAAACATAGAAGTAACATCCCATCACATTTGCTGTATTCTGTTCATTAGACGTAAGTCAGTAGATCAACCCACACTCAAGGGGGATAGAATTGCACAAGTGTATGAATGTCAGGAAGAGAAGATCACTGGGGGCTATCTTAGATTCTGCTTTGCACAAAGCCTATATTTTCATGAGGGCCAGGCAAACACTAAGTTCAGAGTCAACAGATTATAAGGAAAAACTTGGCTCTGGAAGAATTATGAGGTCAATGCTTTCAATATATGCCTAGGTAACAACTTATGCAGTTAGGCTCCTTCTCAGTATACCACACAGATGCAGATATCAGCATTTTTCTACTTTCTCCAAGACTAAAATTGAGTGACTAAAATTGAGTGACTGACTACCTTCTGTTACAATTCTGTTACAATTGAAATATAGAAATAGCATATGAGTGCTCAGTTTTCCATCTTAAATGAGAGACTTCAGAGATTTCTTTTTCCAGTTAAAAGTATTCCTTGTGCTTGTAAAAATCATCACAAGGAAGTTAAATATCAATTTTAGAATTATTGTTGAATTCATAATATTAAGTTTCCTAATAATATTTTTTCTTATATGATAAGAAATCCTGCCAACAACTACATGAGCTCAGAAGCAGATTCTTCCCCAGTTGGAGCTTCAGATGGACATGAGCCATGGGTCACACCTTGACCCATTTATGCAAGTTTTTTTGTTTTTTACTTTGTATTTAGAAGGTTTTTATTCATATGCTGCACACATTCCTTATAAATTTTTGATTATAATGTTATATTTCCATTGCACTTATGAACAAAAATCTTTTTTAGTATTTTCTCCAGTTAATTACCATTGATCTATAGGTAAGCATTTGACTTCATTCAATGCTATAGTGTTTGTTAATTATAATAATCTTTGAAGTATTTACTTGTGACTCACAGGTATGAATGCTATTATCACCAAAGACTTGTGTTTATTTATATTCTATTTCTTATTTTATTAATTAGAACTTTGAATTAGAAGTAAAATTTGTGAAAATTGGCATTTTCACTGTTAGAGGAATGGCATCTCAGCTTAAACGTGAAATATCCTTCTCATTAAGAATTATTTATTTAGCAAATACTACCTGAAATAACTTTGTTATTGTAAACCAGATAAGTTCAATGATGTTCATATACACAGTCGAATAATTCTTAGCCTAGTAATCTCCCAGTACCTCCTGGAATCCTAAGGTTATTTGATAAAATGCAGAGGAAAATGAATATGCCATGAATAAGGATGTAGCCTAGAAAGTAAACAGTAATAAGATCCATCTCTTAATTGTGCCCTATCGATCAATAGACATTCTTGTCAATTGATAACTTAAGCTCACATATTATTTTGAAACTCTTATAGGGGTCAGATATATGATTTTATTAATTTTGGGAAGAAATATTTAGACCCTTCCATTGAAGCTGTCATTTTACTAGAATCCTTCTTCTTATGAACTGTTTGTAGTTTAAAATTATATACATGGTTGGGACACCTGGGTGGCTCAGCGGTTGAGCCTCTGCCTTTGGCTCAGGAAGTAATCTCGGTCCAGGGATCAATTCCTGCATCAGGCTCCCTGTGGGGAGTCTGCTTCTCCCTCTGCCTGCCTCTGCCTCTCTCTCTCTCTCTCTCTCCTCTCTGTATATTCTCATGAATAAATAAATAAATAATCTTTAAAAAAATTAAAAAAATAAAAATTATGTACATGGCTATTTGTATACACATCTTATCTCCCAAACTATATCCTACATCTCTTGCAGACTGAGTGTCAAAGAGCTAAAAAAGTTTTCTGCACACAATTGGTGCTCAATAAAAGTTGGCTGAAAGAATAATGAAATTAAGGTATTACAATGATTTCAGGTTATTGCATTGACGACTATTTAAGCCTAGGGTTTCAGTTTAGACTTACATTATGTTTAACCAACCATGTTTTACCTTCCTTAAACTAAGAAAATGCATTAACCTTTCTTCCCATTCCATAAACCTGGTACTTAATAGCACATTTCTGGCTTTGTAAACAGTAGGATTAGATTGTCATTTGAATGGGCTCCAAGTTTTCTTGTGCTAAGTATGAAAGCTTTGAATACACTTGTACTTTTCTGATTCATTCACACCACAATGATGCAATTTGGCAAGTGGTAATTTCTATAGCAATGAACGAAATGAGAATTCAGAAGTCTGAATTGTACACATTGATAAAAGTGACAATTTTTTTTATTCGTACAAGTTCATTTTCTCTGTTAGAAAATATATTCCAGGAATTTGGTTTGACTTTTACAATAAACTTCCTTTTGATAATCATTAAAGTTGAGAAATATTTTGTCACATATTTCACAGAAAAAAAATGTATGAATGTTTAGTTGCGACTAGGGGTAAATATACTGTTGTCATCATAGCAGCATTTTGGCTTTATTCTAATTTGACCTATTTAATTAAGGTGGAAATGGAATTTTTATGAATGATTCTTTATCCAGTAGTTGTTTAAATTCTATGTAAAACTATAATCACATGCAGATATGGATTTCTTACAAATATAGCACAGTCAAGGTAACAAGAATGCCCGCATATCCACATAGGACTTGTACCCACATTTGACAAGAATGTATTCACAAGAATGACCACATATCAATATATAGCATAACTTGAAATTAAAAACTTGTCAGAGACATTTGGAGCTGAGTATGAATAGGGTCTGAGTATCTATAAGGGCAGTAATTTTTTGAAAGCCAACTTACCTCTTACTATACACTGATTCATTAATTAATGCATACCTATTGAGCCCTTATTGAGCTGTCATTTGTGCAGTATGTGGCAATGTTGTCAACATCATAAGTAGGACGAGATAGAAGAGTAAAAGGGCTGGGGAGGCAGTTTTTAAAGCTGGCGATAAGATTTCGGTTGGATTATGTGATACACATGGCAGATGACATCCAGGAAGCAGCATCTCCCTGCTCTCAGAAGCCCTGCTTTTGACTCAGGCAGTCCATGATTAAATTCCTGATTTGCCATCTATTAGCTATGTTGCAAAATGACTATTTACTTAATAATGCTGGGTTCTTTCTTTTACGCAAAATGATAAGAATTTGTCACATTTGATAGTTCTAAAGTATAAACATAGTATATTTGAGGGTTTATTATGCCTCAGGAACAATGCTGCATTATTTTATTGATAATGAGGAGACAAATGATGGACATAGAAATGGCTATGATTTTGATGCTGCTGCTTCTTTTTTTCACAGAAAGTAATAACCAGGCAGTTTTATGGGAGGTGTTCCATATGCCAAGATAGGATTAAATGTGGGACTCTTTGTTAAGGGAACTGTGTGAAGGAGAAAATTGTTAGAGAATCTAGGGAAGACTGGGAGAGTTGTCAGACAGCATATAAATATGTTCCAAGGGAAAGAGATGAACAGCCTTAGAATCTAAGGAATGTTTAGCGAGGTCCTCCTAGCTTAGTGTCCTCCACTAAGCTTAGTGTCCTTAGAGGAGTTCTAGTGTTTTCAGGAATAGGCCTGCCTTAAGAATCCCTGACATTCCAATCATTGAGAAGGAGCCTATGTGAAGCCTTGTCATGATGAATTTCAGAGTGCAGAAGTTGGGGCCATTGGTTAATTCCACTCCCCAGAGCAGAAGGTCTGCAAGGTCCATTTCTTATGATGAACTCACAAGCAGGTGTGTTCAATGGATTCAAGTGACGACAGATTAATTAGTGAGGGATTATTTAGGAGAAGGAAAAGTTCCTACTAATGACTTCCATTTTACAGAGATCCCAGAAAAGTATTGTACTCATTCGTTTTTTGACTCGGTTTTTAATTATTCTCTGTTTGAGTCAAAGCCAATTCTACTTCCAATACATCATAGTTGATTTCCAAAGACTCGCTTATAGTTTTGTGATTTGTTGCGGTTTAAGAAAGTATATATTTTATTTATTTTTGCTATTTGAACTTCATAAAATCAATGAAGTTAATGGTAGGACTGGATGTCATTTGAGGAAACAGATTCAGGGAGCACTTTGGAGGGAATTGGAAGGGTTAGGACACTGGAGATTTGCCTTAACTCCAAGCCTGATGGTGTTTCAAGTGTTTCATTCTTATCTAGTGGATGCAGTACTCTGGAAATGCACAATATGACAAAGATCAGGTTTTAAAGATCCTCCAAATAAAGGTTGTATTATCAGTTGAACCAGTGATGGGGCAAAGGTGAGAAAAGAGTCAAAAACAGTTTTCAAATCTGTGTGGCTGACAGGAATAGACCACGAATAAGATAAAAGTAAATAGTTCATATAGCTATGCCCCTCAATCGGGTCAATTTGTAAACTCATTATTTATTTAGAGGAGCATCTTATTGAAGTCTGCAGGAAGTAGTCCTTTTAAATACATTTGTTATAGGAGCAAAAATAGAGCAGATGTGCAAGTAAACTCTTTCTAGGATTTCAGAGCTTGTTATTTCATGTTTGAAAATCAGAATAATCAAGCAAAATATGTTCCTATTGTTATACAAATGTTTCATTTCAGCACATCTGATGTCACTTTGGAAATTGTAAGAACAATGTGGCTTTTCACAACCTTGCCAGGCTCATGTGGGAAATCAAGTCTATAGGATACAAACGTAGCTACAAGTTGATACATATTTATTTGCACATAATAAAAATGGCAGAGAATACAAAAGTCATTTAAAGCTCTTTTGTTATAAGATTCTGTTTACTAGATGGAAACAGAACTTTATTTAGGCTATCAAAGGAGTAGATGTTAATTAAACATACCAGAGATATTCGAATAGGTCATGGTATAGAAACTTTCTTATGACTGCTATCAAGCTGACAAGCACATACAAGGTTTGCAGATAAATGCCATTTCATTTTCTGTTAGGGAAACAACAATAGGAAAGCTAATTTGGGAAATTTTAAAATTTCTCTTGAGGTTTTACAAATATGTTGTCCTCCCGCGATTTGAATTGAATAAATTAAATAATAAAACACATAAACTCACACATTGCCTTTTTCAGTGGATGTTCTTGCCAGCTGTTGTGACTTTATTGAGTAATACATTATCAGTGTGATAGTGTATTTGTGATGATGAATTGCACTGTTACATAATTAGAGCAATTGTGTCCTTATGATATATTAACTCAATAACCCAGTAGCAGTAGCAGGCAGAAGAAAATTATTTTAGAAATTCTGATTCTACATGATTATTTTTTAAATACATTGTATATATACCATTTCAATACATTGTATTATAATAGCTCAACAAAAAATATTTTTAGCCAATGCTTCCATTTTACATTTGGGAATAATTCAGGCATTGTGAAAAAAGGGGAGGGAATTTAGTCTTGGGTTAAACCACATTTCTAAATTTTTGAACCTGAATAATTATTCTGAAACTTGGTTTTCCTACCCGTAAAATGGAGGCAATAAAGTTTATCTCAGGCCTTATTGTAAGGTTAGTGTGATTTGGGTTTTGGGGGGCTTTATAAAACAAGATGCAAAGGCAACATAACGTAGCGTTTTGGGTTATGGTATGTTTTTTATTTGGTTCTGGAACTTGCAAACTGTGTTACTCTAGACAAGTTAACTCTACAGTGTCTCAGTTTTTTCATCTATAAAAAAAAAAGTTACTGCTGGGAGGGGTGTCTGGGTGGCTCAGTAAGTTAAAGGTCTGCCTTGGACTCAGGTCATGACCCCAGGGTCCTGGGATCAAGCCCAGCATCTGGCTCCCTGCTTAGCGGGGAGTTTGCTTCTCCCTCTGAGCCCCTGCCCCGCAATGCCCTTTCTGTCCCTCAAATAAATAAATGCAATCTTTAAGAAACAATTGCTACTTTTTAAATGAGATTTAATTGAAAAAAAAAATCTGTGAATTTCCTAGAATAAGGCCTGTTCAATATAAATGTTAAATAAATAAATAAATAATTTTATTAAGACAGTACCTCAAAGTATCTTAGTCACTGTGATGGTTAATTTTATGTGTCAACTTGACTGGACCATGGAGTGCTCAAGTATTTATTAACACATTATGCTAGGTGTTTCTTTGAAGGTGATTTTTTTTGAATGAGCTTAACATTTGTTTATTTTTTTTTTTATTTGAGTATAGTAGACACACAATGTTATATTAGTTACAGGTGTACAACATGGTGATTCAATTTTTCTATTGAGTAAAACAAGTCACTCTCCCTAATGTGAGTGGGCCTCAAGCAACAAGTTGAAAAGCTGAAAGCCTGAAAAGAAGAAAACGTAGCTTATTATTTGAATAACAAAGAACTCCTTCTGCTTGACTGCCTTGAGAAGGAATTTTTTTTTTTTTTTCCTGTCTTTGGACTCAACTCTAAACGCTGACTCTTCTGGGTCTTGAGGTTGCAAGCATGTGGACCTGGAACCATACCATCAGCTCTCCTGCATCTTCAGCTAGCCAATTGCAGATCTTAGGACTTGTCAGCCTCCATAATCACATGAACCAATTCTTTATAATGAATCTCTCTCATGTATATGTCTATATATGCGTGTATGTATAGCTTTCTATTGGTTCTGTCCCTCTGGAGAACCCTAGTATAGTTCCATATGTGTCTTTAACAACCACAATGATAAATACTTTTAATTACATAGATTTTTACATATTTTGTAAATGTGGAAAAATGAATGCAAAGCTAAGCTAAATCAACTATACCTCAATAATAATAATAATTATAATAATTATAATAAGCTAAGCTGAATATACATAGTAACAAAGTATGTATTAAAATTCCATTATGGGAACACCTGGGTAGCTCAGTGGTTAAGCATCTCTCTTTGGTTCAGGGTGTGACCCAGGGTTTGGGATCAAGTCCTGCATCAGGCTCTTTGTAAGGAGCCTGCTTCTGCCTAAGTCTCTGCCTCTCTCTCTGTCTCCCATGAATAAATAAATAAAATATTTAAAAAATTTTTTTTAAATTAAATTCCATTATATAATTCTTACAGAAATTTTAAAATTTAAATGACTCCAAATAACTATACAATTGTTATAGGATCAAATAATTTAATAACTTAATTCTTTCTGGTTGTCATAGATTATCAGAGTAGACTTAAATTTATGTAATCTTTTTGCAGTGTCTTCCTGATTTTTATATCATATCTAGAGGAGGCCAAAGACATAGAATTACTAGGTAAATGTTTCATCTTTTTAGTAAGTTAATAGATTTTAATAAATTCTTTTACTATTATTCTTTTCATTTAAAAAAATAAATGACTATTTGAGAGTTTTCAGTTTCAGTGCCAATGGGAGCAATTCAGTCAGATATAGGAAAACAATTCATGAATGATGTAGGAAGTTTCAGCAGCATCATATCTTCATTAGTTGGAAGAAACTAATTTCTAATATGGCTGATTCTTATTATTTGTGTTAGTTATATTCTTTAAAGTCCTCATTAACAACAGATTGGTGAATACTGAGCATCGCTCCTAGGGGAAATGCAGGCTTATGTTCCTGTGAGCCTCTGGTCACATTTTTGTCAATCAATCAGTGCCAATCCTTGTTTTATGTGTTTCTGTTTAAAGTCACCCACCTTATTGGATATATAGCATTGCTTCATTAACATTGAACTCACTACCAACAGCACTATAACTCCTGCCTGAACTAAGCTTCCCCATAAAGATATCACAGTTTTCTTGTTCTTAGGAACACCACACAGCACCACAACACTCCATGTGAGAGCCATTTTAAACAGCAAAATCACTAACAAAAAAGCACAAAAAGGTGAAAAATACAGCACTAAATAGACCACAAGAAGGATATTTGTTCATAGAGCATTGACATGTTTGACTTCAAGTAGGTATATGTGTATCAGGGCACTCAAATTTTTCACCATTCTGTTCATGTCTATGAAAGTCATACAAGTAATGATTTTAGGGTCAAAAAATTTAGCTAATAAGCAATTTTGCAAATGCACAATTCATGAATAAAAGGGATCAATGGTACTTCTACATTTGAAGTATTTTTCAATACCCCAACATTTCAATTAGTAATTTGTATTGTTAACTAGAGTATTCTTGTTAAGTGAGAATATGAGTTTTAGAGAAAATTATTTGAATCCAAGTGTGGTCTCAAGTAAGAAAACTAAATCTGTAACATAGATGCAGATGAGTTTATTAGGAAGAACACATTGCCAAAGTTGCAAAGAGAGTAATTTTGAACATGTAAAATATAAATTTAAGATTATAAAGAGTTGTGATTCTGAAAATAAAATTTAGAGAATTCAAAAACATGGGCAAATTTTCATGTTTTAGTTTGTATATCTTTATTGGTTCAAAGCAAATGGAGTTTTATGCCCAAGAACACTTTCAGCAGAAATCAGAAATCTAATTATTTTAATTCAGAGTATTAAATATGCAGACTATAGGCAGAAATCCATAAGTCTTTTTCATATGCAATTGAAGTGATCACTTTGATGTCAGTTATTTAAAAAAATAGCAACAATCCTTCTTCTCCTCAAGACTGGGCTGAAACAGGGCTTGAGGACTATTACTAAGTCATGTAGCCTACATACAATATCCTTGAAGTAATAGGCATGGGAGGATGTGATGATTTGCACATTAATGACTTGTTCAACTGAAAAAAATTGCCCATTATTACCAAATAATTAATAGTAAGGGTAGAATATTATAAGGAGATAAAGTTCATAATTAGACACACCTGACTTCAGAGTCCATCACCACTACTGTGAAGGTGAGTGATTTCGACTCCATTAATGAACTTCACTGAACCTCATTTTCCTCCCAAGTAGTTGGATATGGAGTAGAATGGTGATTACTGCTATTAGTTCTGGAGGAACATTACCTGACTTTGAGTCCCAGTTCTGCCACCTGGGAGGCTGTTGGAGAAAATTATTGTTTTCTCAAAATGTACCTTTCTCATCTGTTTAAAGGATGTGATGACAGGAGTACCTTGTATCAATATGGATTCAGCTGCAATACAGAATCTGTTCTAACTTGGTAGAACATATAAATGTATGCTAAAGAGCTTTTAGAGATATTGAAAAAGCTGAATAAACAGACTCGATGCTTGTCTGAACAGAATGTCAATTACCTTTGGGCCACAATTTCCCAACCGTGGCTAAAACACCCCGTGGTGCTGCTGTAATGGTAGCCAATTCAAAGAGAAGCCAAATGGTGGTTCACATTTTTTATTCCAAAACAGTGACATGTGTTGGACACCATGAAAACTACTATGTTAAGTTGTTTTGACCTACTTAATAAATGGAACATAATATCTGTGTTAAAAGTTACACTATATGAACATTATGTGGATTTGAGAGTTCAGATTCCTAGATGCACTGTGGAAAAAAAAAATTCTGAGACACTAAGACACATCGAACCAAGAAATTTTGGAAACTTTGTCATAGAAATAAATGTTGGAAACTTTTGTCAAACAGCTCACAAAAACTTTGGGAAGAATGAATAAATGGGCTCTCTGCTGAGCTTCCAAAAATGTTTCACAAAGTTCATGTTGAATAAATGGGCCAGCCACCAATGGAAATGTGGCTCCCTCCCAAATTGGTAAACTGTCATTACAGCTATTGGCCTGGGAACCTAGTCATGTTGGCTAAAATCCACATGCCTTGCCTCTCTCCCCACTTGGTTCTAAATTTAAGTTTCACATGAATGCATCTGATTGGTGGACACTAAATCACATCTAGCTCACCCTAATTAAAATTATATCAAATTAAAAATTCAAATCCTCACTCACACCAGTTCAACAGGCTCACTTCAAGTTCAATAACCGCAAAGGGCTTTGGTATTGGACAGTGTAGAATGAGGACATGCTCATGATCACAGACAGTGCTGTTTGGCCAAAACCATTAGCTGTATCTGTCACAGTTTTATTTGGATCCTTTCCTACTTTACCCTTTGTCCCATTTTCTTCCTTTATTCCACATCTTGAGTCAGTCTGGCTGGAATATTAACCTCCCTGTGATGAGACATTTACATAAACTCAGATTTCTGTCTTTCTGATTCCAATTGCTTGACAATCTGTTTCTTCAGCTTCATATCTGAGTCTTTCTGATTTTCTATTATAGTTATACATCAAGGTTTCCCCACTTTAGCACCATTGGTAGTCTCAGTTGTCTGATTTTGTTGGGGTGTGGGGAGGCTGTTCTTTACATTATTAGGATGTTTAGTAGTACCATTGAGCTCTGCCCACTAGATCCTAGTAGCAACCTACCTACATTGTGATAATCAAAAATGTTCCCATCCATTGCCACTGCCCCCTGGGGGAGAAGAAAACTGCTGGTATGGAAGCTTATGGCATTGAGCCTAAGAAGTTTCTTTTGGATTCATATGTTGAAAAAAAAATGTACATTCCAGTTACCAAGGAATAGCTTCTTTTTCCCCATTTTACTTATCACCAAATTATATTTCTTTCCTCTCCTCTCCTCTTCTAACTCCCCTATGCATGTGGCCATTTCTTATTTTTCTTTCTTTTTTTAAAAAGAAAGTAAACTGGGGCAGCCCGGGTGGCTCAGCAGTTTAGCACTGCCTGCAGCTCGGGTGTGATCCTGGAGACCCGGGATCAAGTCCCACGTTGGGCTCCCTGCATGGAGCCTGCTTTTCCCTCTGCCTGTGTCTCTGCCTCTCTCCCTGTGTCTCTCATGAATAAATAAATAAAATCTTAAAAAATAAAGAAAGTACAGTTTCAGGCATAATATTATTTGCAAATTTTTTGCTTTTAAATTATTGAAACCATGATGTTTCTCTCTCACACACACACAGACACACACAGAACTACCCTTTGGATATAGGATCTCAGGAGTTTACTCTTTTATAAATAATCCTCTGTAATTTTACTGATATATTTACTTTCCTCCCCAGAACAATGATAGCCCAGAGTCTATAGCAATTTTTCAAGTTTGGGCAGTGGAGCTTGCATTATACTTGCTACCTTTCAGCACTAAAAAAATGGGTAATAAGGAAATGAATGAAATTAATAAATACATAAACAGCAAATAATAAAAGGCAGCCTAGAAGGGAAGGTAGTCAGTATCTTAAAAAATCTCCAGTAGATGACTAAAAAGTGTCTTAGAACAGTGCCAAATGAGTTGGTTATGATAAAATGCTCCTCAACTTTGATTACACATTAGAATCACCTGGCAAACTTAGAAATGCTACTCCAGCCTGGATCCACTCCCAAGATTCTGATTAAATATATCTGAGTGAATTCCAGAAATAGATTTTTTAAGCTTCTCAGGTAATTCTAAAATATATCCAGACTTGCTAATCTTTGCAAAATAGAAAATCACAGGACGATGTGTGTGGAGGACAGGGGGCCTCCAAATTATTGATTCGTGTGATGTAGATTGGTTTCTAATTCAATAGGTTTGGAATATCTGCTTCAAAAATTATAGTTTTGTCAACCCCCTCCTGTGATTATATGTTCTCAGTCTTAGGAGTACTTTTTAAAAATATTTTAAATTTATTTATTCATGAGAGACACAGAGAGAAGCAGAGACATAGGCAGAGGGAGAAGCAGGCTCCCCGTGGGGAGCCTGATGCGGGACTCGATCCCAGGACCTTGGGATCATGACCTGAGCCAAAGGCAGATGCTCAACCCCTGAGCCACCCACATGCCCCAAGAAGTACTTACTTTCTTAGCAGACAAATGTCATCTAGAATGAAATCTTGCCTCTGTGTCAGGTAATCTGAAAGTGGGCCTAAGGATGTAGAAATTTGGATGATAGCAGAGGGTGACCCTTGGATGTGGTAAAAAAGTAGGGGAGCCTGGTTTGGGGACCAGGTTCCAGGGGGCAGAACTCAAGGCCAGCCAACAAGGTTGAATTAAGGAACCTGGTAGTTGTGTAGCAAAGGTTCTGAGTGATCATAACAGAGATAGAAGTCAATGAAGTGGTTATGAAGAATAAGGCAAAAAATTAAAAGAAATACTGTTCCTAGAAGGCAGTAGGGTAGCTGAGGCCAAGCCTTGAACTGCTTTGATTTATGGCATCACTCGCTGGTAATCACACTAAGCCCTGAGCCTGTAGATGGCTAAATGACATCAGTTTAGGATATTGGGAGTCTTCTAATCAAAGTGGATAGAGTAAGAAACCCTGAAATACTTTGCAGTGTTTACTCTAATCCCTCATCTATTTTTAAATTTCTAAGCAGGATAAATTTGGGATTTTCCCAGGACCCAGATCACTTTTCATTTTGAAAATACATTGTTCATAACATTTTCATTTTTAATGAGATTATGTTATTATTAGTTCAGGCAAAACATCTAGATTAATTAAAATTGTTCCACTTATGAAGAAATCCTAAGCTATTAACATTTCAGAGCATTTTTTTAACTGTTCAAGTAGAAACATTAAGAATCCATGAGACTCCAAGTCAATTTTCTGTTGTTTTTAATTCTCCAAAGTAGCAATAGATATTTTCTTCCATGTAACTTGGCTTTAGCTTCACATATTAGACAGTATATAAAAGATGAGACCAAACAAATCTTAGAAAGGGGCACTTAACTTACTCTTAATTAGTAGCTAGTTATTGACTAGTGTTTCCATTTGAAAGACTTTTGAACAAATCACTTTTTTTTTTTTTGCCACACAGTGAAGCAATCGTCTTTATTTTAACTCATTCATAACACAATTTTCAACTCTTTTCAAAGATATACACCCCATATATTAAGACCTCCATAGATTCCAGAAGCCATTCAAAGTTAGATAAAGGGTTTTTGTTTTTTGTTTTGACTACAGGCTGCTTAGATGAACATTTTGTCAGAGGCCCAGAGTTCAAAATTTTAGTTTTAGTAATCCCCCTTCCATCTTTGTTTGCCAAATATGATTACCCAGAACTCCCTGGTTGTTGAATCTACTCAGCGGATCCTTGTTCAGGGCCTTCACTTTTCTTCCCTCTTTGTCCACATTTTCCTAACTTACAGTTTTGTACAAATGAATGAGTAAGCTCAAGCCACACTCGTCTGTGACTTACACAGCCTCGCTGTCATTCGGTTAAAATGCACTCTGTTCAACTTGCCAAGAGAAAATATTTTCGTGATACATGACACTTAGTAGGAGAGTCCTGTTCTGGCACAGACTCAGGACATATCCCTCCAGGTGTACATGCTTAATTGAAAAAAAGAACAAAAATAAAATAGTCAGCTATTATAGAAAAAATCCAGCTTGAAGGGTTACAACTGTAGCCTTTAACATAAATGCCTTGGGCCCTTTACACAACAGGAAAAAATGCTGTTTCCTCTTTCTGGGATTACCTATTAGCTTCTTACCACTGCTGGCATTCTTGTCAGTCAGGGATCCAGCAAAGAAGACCTCAGTTTATCCTTCTCTGAACACCTCATTTACATTATATTGTCTTAAGGTCTTTTCCGCAAACCATTGAAATGGTCTCATTCTCGCATCTATGTGTTTATATTTTATTTTCTCTGTCTACAACCCTGTTCCTCCCTAAGAACGAAGCTTGGATTTGTTTCCTCCACTGCAGCTTGCTAACCATCAAGAAAATGCCTGACCTCCTAAGAGGCGCTTGATTGTGATGTACTGAAGGAATGTGAATGAGAGTCTATTACCTGAATTGTCTGAGTTTCAATTCCCCCAACTTGAAAATTGTGATAAAGATAATGTCTCGAACACAGAGTTCAACAAGATAGTACACCCAGGAAAAATGTTCATTATTATTAATGAGGCTTGTGACAGAGAAAATTGCCAAGTGATGTTCTCAATGCTCATGGCAAAGAAGTGGCTTTTTATGTGATCATCAGTAAACAATGTCCACTAACCGTGTTTTTCAACGTGTGGGTGTCTATGGACTACTCATATCAGAATCACATGGGCTACTTTTCTTTATCTCTGATTCATTGAATCTCTGAGAATAGGCCTAAAAGCTCAGTATTTTAAAAAATTAAAAAAAAAAATTCTTGGCTATTTTTATATGCAGTAGAGTTATGAAGTACTATCACAGATACCTTAATTCCTGGACTAATGAATCTTCTAGGAATAAAGTACTTTTATAGAGAGTTGAACTATTTTAAATGGAAAAAAATTAACCTCATAATTATGACCTTTGAAGCTTGAACCTAGCCATATGACTTCTATTTGTTCTCTCAGATGAAAGCAAATCTGACTCTTAAAAGATGTTGAAATCTGTAAAAATCACTTACTTTGAAACTACTTCCTCTGAAACCTTTTCATTGCTTGCTCTTGCCTCAGGCAGCAAGCTCTTTTGCTGTTCAGATCCAGAATGATGTTTACCTTTTTGAAGGATTTTCCCTATTACAATAGAAACAAAACAAAACAAAACAAAAGAAAACAAAAGTTCTCTTGTTAGTCTTTTACACTTGACATTTTTTATTACCCTTTAAGAAAAATGAACATCTGCAAGTTAATATATACATTTATGCCTTGGATCTCTATAAAATAAACAAAAACCTTGGTCACAGAGAAAAGGAACTATACGTAACCACCACCACACATTGCTAGGCAAATAATTTGTTATGTGTGGGGGCAGGTGTGGGGAGTTCTTGTAAAATGAAATCGGGACTAAGCCTCAGGCAAATGGGCTTTAACCATTTTTGAGAGAAGCTAGAGGGATTGTTTATTGTGTCAGGGGCAGGGAGCCATGGGTAAGGATTAGAAGGAATGGAACATAAATGGTGATGTGTTAAAAAGGAGTAACTACTGGTGTTGAGGGCATCTGCTGCTTCTTTCACATGAATTTTATCCCACAGTTAGACTTAGTATCACCTTACCCTGCTCAAAGCAGTCATTTGGGCAGAGTTTTGGGAATACATTGTCTTTTCTCCTCAACTTAACAATACTGCAGTACTATCATTCACAATCTACCTAACACATCTCTAAGCCTCTTTTATTATCATAACCATTCCTGGGGTGGGAATATCACTGAAGTACTGAGATCTATGGACTTTATTAATAGAACTAACGTGAGATGGACTCACCACAGTGCATTGTTTCTTTGCTACCAGGTGGCCAGTGTCTCCGGCTGAGGTCTACTTGTGTTTTACTCTGAGCTCAGTACTTATTCTATTTTTGAGGAAAAAAAAATCAAGCCATAGGATTGTTGGTTGCATTAATAGCAATATATAAGTCTTAACTGTAATATATAATGTAATATAAAATATAAATAAATATAATTATACTCAACGTTTTATTTAATAAGACGTGCATATATAAATGTTATACTCTGCAACTTTGTGTTATGTGCATTTTCTTGTATGTCTGACTTGTGAGGCATTTGATGCATAAAAATCATGTATATTATTATATAAAAGTAATATCTGATGCATATTTTTAGGGTTTTGTACTTTTTAAAGTATTCTGCTACATATTCTTTAATGTACTTATTGCAACACCTGTGTTAGTTCAGTAAAGAGATGAAATGGTTTGCTATCAAGCGAGTAGAGCCTAAAAATTCCAAATTCAGATCTATCTCTCTCCCCTGAACTCACACGGTCCCTAGTTGTTAGTTTGAAATTTCATTTTTTTGGTAATATGTGGATTATTTTTGCCAATGTTTATATTTGCAGATGACGTTTTGTCAATTTTGATCAAGCAAGTGAAATAAGAAATATGAAGCACTGGTTTCCTTCTCTGCACGATGAAAGAGTTATTTTAATTTTTGCCTATTGTGTGCATATATACATAGTTTTGGTTTTTTAAAACATTAGTAATCTCTCTCATTCTCTAAATTGAATATCAACACAGAAGATTGAATATATGCTATGCACTAATAGAATCTCAGTGTCTAAGCAGGCTAATGAAACAATAAACTAATCTCCTCTGGAATAATTGCCACATTATTTACATGTTTTTAGAAACAAATTCTCAAATTACATACATACTTATGCAGTGTTTTTCTAAACATTTCAGGTTGTGTAACATAATTGTCAAATTATGTCACATTCTCTTTATGAGTTATATAATTGGAATTATAATTTTTACATAAACATGTGAGATTAACACAAAGAAGATTTAATTTAGGCTAAATCATCCATTTAGTTTCCCATAAGATAGACTCAATAAATGGGGTTTTAAAAATCCGTTTGCAAAAATCAACCACTAATTTTGGGGAATACCAAAATAAATTAGTTTCAGTGGCTAATATTTTAATATCATCTATATGAAATAATATTTCATCAGCAAATCTCAGCAAGATCACACACATGCAATGGTTATTTATGTAACAACTTTGGTCAGGTGGCACATATACAAGAACCATGAGGTAGAAAGGTATCCTGAGTAGCCACTAGAAAGAACACAATCCATATTAACTTATACTTAGGAAAGGTCTCTTTTCTTTCCTGTCTCTTTTCTCCCAGTTCTATGCTCTGGTATGGGAGCTGGTTCTCCTGGTTTCAGAAGTTTATTTCCCAGTTTTCCCAATTAAGCTAAAGTTTGTTGCATTCTCTGTCTCCAATTCATATTTTTGATACTATTAATTGTAGATTACAGGTTGTATTTGTAGTTTTCTTTATTGATATACATGCATTTGGAAGATATGTTGAAATAAGCTGATTTATCCAGTTTGTACTATAGAAACTCAGCAAATTTTCTCTCATTCCCCCCTAAACCCAAAACAATCAGACTTTCTTTCATCCCTCACTACTTCAAAAATTCCCTTGTCTATGTGATCAATGACTGTCAAGTGGCCAAATCCAATGATCAGTTGTGTGTCTTATTTTTGGTTCTGCTTCCTCCCTGCAAGCTCCTTTTGTATCCCCTTTTGGTAGTTTCTCCTCACCTTGCTGACCTTGCAATATTGTAGTTTCTGTTTCTATTCAATCCTTCAGTGATATTTCCATAAATGTAAAAACAATCGGTATGCTTGCATTTTCTAAATTTTTATTTCCAACCTAGATCTTATTTCTGAACTTTTGAGTCATATTTTTAAGTACCTACATAATACTGACTTTTGCAAATTTAATAGGTATACCATACTTAGCTAGTCCAAAATTAAACTCATGATTTTCAACCTAACAGCAAACTTTTTGTTCCAGTTCCTTCATCTTCATAAATGGCAACTCTATTTTTCGAACTACTTTAGACAAACATTAACCTTTATCTAGTTAGTTTTTTTATTAATCAACTTTAATTTTTAGAATAGTTTTAGATTCACAGCAAAATTGAGGAGAAAGTACTAAGTTCCCATATATTCCCTTGTCCCTATACATACATAACCTCCCCCATTATCATCATCCTGCACCACAGTGGTAGATTTGATATAATTGATGAACCTACATTGACATATCATTGCCACCCAAATTCCGCAGTTCACATTAGTGTTCACTCTTGGTGCTACAGATTCTACAGGTTTTGACAAATGCTTCTATTATCTTATATCTGGCCATCACACATTTCTCTTGCTTCTGTATTCCAAAAATTTGTAGACCTGAAGACGTTTTTGCCACATATATCATGGGTCCATGATTCTTGAAATAGCTGGAAGAGAGAGAGAGAAAATGAACAAAGGAGGGGCAGAGGGAGAAGAAGAGAATCTTAAGCAGGCTCTGCACCTAGTGTGAAGCCAGATATGGGGCTTGATTTTACAACCCTGAGTTCGTGACCTGAGCCTAAATCAAGAGTCAGATGCTGAATTGACTGAGCCACCAAGACACCCTTGAAATAGCTTCTTGTCTATGCCTCAACCTCATGAACCTGTCTCCACAGAGTCCCAGTGTGAGTTCTTTTAAGATTGTTGAATCCATCCATATTGGTTTCTCTGTTGTCTTATACTTGCTCATTTCTATTCACCGACACTAGCTTTCTCAGTGTTTCTAGAAACATCAACAACTGGGAGCTTTCTCATGTGTTAACTATCAAGCAGTGGGCATTCTTTGGTATAAGATGAAATGTATGGCTCTTGTATAGAACTGTTTTGGTCTCAATAAGGAGGAAAATCTTGTGATATTGAGATGAAGATATACAGTTGGTGAAACTCAATTAAGGGCTGACCATGTAGTTTCATTTTCAAACTCCAAGAACTATTTGTAATAAGTTATTCTGATATTTGTTGAAGTGGAAAAACAAAGGAACACATAAGGGGCAAAGTCAATTTTAAGTTGAAGGAGGGGGCATGGCTTTCTGTGGCAGCACTGAAGAATCTTTTCAATATTTATATGGAAAAGAGACTAGTGAATCCTCCCTGAGGAATTATAAATACAATGAAACGCTTATAACCACTGTAATTTTAGTAATTATATTTTTCACTTGGAAATTATGTTCAGGGAAGCCTGGGGTGGCTCAGCGGTTAAGTGTCTGCCTTTGGCCCGGGGTGTGATCACTGGGTCCTGGGATCAGGTCCCACATTGGGCTCCCTGCATGGAGCCTGCTTCTCTCTCTGCCTGTGTCTCTGCCTCTCTCTCTCTATGTCTCTCATGAATAAATAAATAAAATATTTTAAAAAAAGAAATTATGTTCAGTTATTTTACTATAGTAAATATTGCTGTAAATATTTTATATTACATATATATTGTGTGTCAATGACATTATATCCAATACAATAATTTTAGTCCAATTAATTAATATTAGACAGCATTCACTTTTGTTTCAGCAAAGAGTAGGTAACATAATATCCATTATCCCTTTTGAAAATGTGTGATGTGAATATGATAATATATTTATATATTTCTTCACTTTACATAGAACTTGGTTTTCTCATATGTTAAATGGGAAAATAAGCATTGACTAAGCTAGGGAAAAAAGGGAACATACTGCTGCTGAAATTATATTTAAAAAAATCATAGTCGTGAAATATA
Organism: Canis lupus familiaris; assembly: GCF_011100685.1. Classification (NCBI taxonomy): domain Eukaryota; kingdom Metazoa; phylum Chordata; class Mammalia; order Carnivora; family Canidae; genus Canis; species Canis lupus. Next base: position 30,138,332 of record NC_049255.1, read on the forward strand.
TATACTAAATCAAAAGCTAGTTCAAACCAGATGTAGAAAATATATTACTTTCAGTTGATAGTCTTACTTTTCTTTTAAGAATTTGTCTTCTGTTATTGGGCTGCTTTGTAAGTGACTATGCCAAAATTACATTAAAAATTATAGTTGTAAAATATATGTACTAAATCAAAAGATAGTCCAAACACATGGAGAAAGAACATTGCATTCAGTTGATAGTCTCACTTTTAAAAATTTGTTTTCTGTTATTGAACTGCTTCATTAGTGAATATTTATTGACAACTTCATCTATTATAGATTTCCAGCACATTAAATGTTTTTTGCTTTAGTGAAAATAGAAATTATCCTATTTATTTTTATTCTTATGCTAGAGTTGACTTTTTAAATAGTTATCTTGGGGTGCTTGGGGGCTCAGTCAGTTAAGCATCTGTCTGCTTTTGGCTCAGGGGTCTTGGGATGGAGCCTAGTCTCAGGCTCCTTGCTTAGCAGTGAGTCTGCTTTTCCCTCTCTCTCTGCCTCCCATTCCCCCACTTGTTCTCTATGTGTCAAATTAAATAAAAGTCTTTAAAAAGTAAATAAAAGGCTATCTTATTTACAAATTAAAATTAATTTTCCTATTTGTAACTAAACTGAAAATGTGATTTAGGTGATTAAATTATATAATATCAAATACAATATTTACTCATAAAATATGTTGTCTAGTGGTATCACTTGTTATTTTCCTGCATATCTAAGAGTATCATGATACTTATTTATTTGTTATTTTTTAAAAAGATTTTATTTATTTATTCATGAGAGACACAGGCAGAGGGAAAAGCAGGTTCCCTGAGGGGAGCCAGATGCTGGACTTGATCCCAGGACCCTGGGATCATGACCTGAGCCAAAGACAAAGCTCAACCACTGAGCCACCCAGGTTCCCCTAGTATCATGACTTTTAAAATGATAGTTTCACTTTCTTAGCAAATGCATAAAGCACAGGGAGCTCCTTATCATAGTATTTTATAGGAAAATGCATATAATTTCAGCATAAAGACAATAGTGATATGATTTTACACGGATCTCTCACATTTCTGCATGTCTTGTGGACAGAGGTTTTGACAGTTTTCATTTTGGATTATCTTTCAAGGTTTCAAGAAAACAGCCTTGGAAGATAAAAATTCTCCATCCAGGACAGAAGAAAGATTTGTTTGCTAAACAGAATAATAAAGACGATGTTTATCTTAGGGTGAAGGTGGAATACATTTGCTTGGAGCCTCTTTAGGAGAGTTGGTGTTTGCTAGGCTCCAGGGTTCCTCACTGTGATGTGAAGCCACCGTGGCTGAAACATATCCCTTAACCCCCTTCTGTGTCACTTCTGTGGGACTTGGGTGCAAGGAGAATTGGTAGAAATGTGAAGTTCATCTGCCTGCTGTGCTGTGAGTAATGAAATCCTTGGTCTCTGATCCAGGAGTGTCCCGTTTTCCACCAGACTGCAGGAAGCCCTGGCAGGTTGACCAGTTAGCTTGCAGGCAGGATGAAAACTCAGACTTTTCAGAGTTCTTGAGAAAGATTCACTTGAAGTATTTCCTCATTGAAGTCTCTTCTCACTGTCTTAGCTGGAATTGAACAGATGGATTTTGTGCTTCCCAAGCACAAGTGACTTCACGACTTTACCTTTCCATGTATTCCAAAATGTCCCCATCAATCTAGGTCTAGCCCAAACCACGATACCTGAAAAGAAAATTAATCAGTTTATTTCAAATCCTCAAACCATAAACCTTTAAAATTTTTACTTAGGATTGTTTTGGCATATTAGCAGTCTTAATAAGATGCCCCTGAGAATGTGATGCCAGAGTGTGCCTGAAAAACTGAATTTTTAATTTAATTTTAAGTGTGTTAATTTAAACATAAATACAAATAGCCGTCTGTGGCTATTAGCTATCATAAAGCTATGCTGTGATACTTTGGGACAATTGCAACAATTTGCTATTTTGATGGGAAAAGCATATCAAATAAAATCTTTGCAAATCATTATTCAGGACTGTCCCTCTCTTTATCCTGCTTTCATACCTAACTACTCATGCATTCCTGTTGCTTTGAACACTGAACTATTCCTTTCATCTCCATCTCCTTCCTATTTTCTCCACTTTTACCCCAGTAAAATGTCCCACCCCAAGATATGATTGATTTTGGAATCCAGGAGATCATCACCTTAATTATTCAGCTCTTTCTTCTGTATGTCATGTAGCTTTGTATTTCTAAATATTTTTATAGCACTATATTTTGATTTTAAGAAAAGCAGACATTTTCTAAGGACTCCCTACTATAAAATATAAAAATTACCTCTCTTCACTATTACATATACATATAGTTTCTTTAACCCGAGGGAGAAAAACCACAATTTCTTTTAATAGATTATTTGTTATCCATATTGTTCCATATTATTTTCCATTTCCATATTGTCCCAAAGAGATTATTTATTTGCATACTATCTAAATAGTATTCAATAGCTAAGCCATGTACCATAACACGGTTACATTTCCTTTCTTGTAACTTTGGTTTCCATGGGATAATTATTTTTCTTCTTTTCTGTTGCCTTAGTTTTATTGGTAACTATCTTTAAATCTTTCCTCAAATACATTAGGTTACCTGGAAGCTTCTCTTTTTTGTTTGCTCAGAGCAATTCCTCTGAGAAAGATATACCCTGATTCCAATATGGAGTGCTTTCTCTCCCTCTTTGTTGACTACATCGCATCTTGGTGCCTACCTTCACACTATCTTGGGGATTTCTTTATTTTTTAAATATGAAATAGAATAACTAGTAGATGTCATAGAAAATACATAAATTCTCTGATATTTTAAAATAATTTCCATATGGTGTTTTTTTTCCTTACCTGAGTCCAATGTTTTGTCTTTTTTTATTTATTCCTTTGCATTTCTGGAGCGTGTCATCCAGTAGGTTCCTGTGTGGGTAAAGACATTTGGGAAACAATATTTAATCGAACTTTGCATGCTTAAAATTTTCTTATTCCACTCACACATTTGCAAATAATATTGCAGAAATATGATTGTGGGTTGGAAATAGATTTTTCTCCGTGTTTTGAAGACATTACTTCTTTATCTGCAAGAAAGAATTATTATTATTGAAATCTGACTTCTGGTCCTTTTTATGCAATCTTGTTTTGTTTTCATTTTTCCTCTCAGGACTTTATATCTCTTTAATACACTAATATTTCTTCTTTTTTTTTCCTTTTTTAAATCATCATGCTTAGTACTCAATAGGTCCTTTCAATTTGGAAACAAGTGTCTCTCAATTCTGAAGAATTTCCCTTTCTCATACTTTTTTCCTTACAGATTTTAATCTCTATTTTCTACTGGAACTCTTATGTAATACATTTTGGGTTTCTTAGATTAACTTTTTGCAATTCTTGACTTTTTTCTCAATCTTTTATTTATTCTTTCCTTTTAATTTTATTTTATGGTCAACTTCAACATATTTTTCCCAGCTTAGCTATCAAATCACTGAATTTTCAAAAGTTTTTGTTTTATTTTGATGTGACTTTTGTTCATGGCTGCAATATATTATCTTCTCTGGGGAATCTATATCTTTTTGTGTATCTATATTTATCAATACCTTATATCTAAATTTTCTCCTGCTCCTTTTTAAAAAAGATTTTATTTATTTATTTATTCATGAGAGACACAGAGAGAGAAAGAGGCAGAGACATAAGCAGAGGGAGAACCTCAGGGGAGCTCGATGTAGGACTCAATCCCTGAACTCCAGGATCATACCCTGAGCTGAAAGCAGAGCTTAACTGCTGAGCCAGCCAGGCATCCCTCTCCTGCTCTTTAACTCTATTTTTCTTCTAGTTCCTAATTATTAGATCCTCCTACATCAATACTTTGGTTTGTATTTGACTTGCTGTCTTTCTTTCTTTTTCTTTTTCTTTTTTTTTGACTTGCTGTCTTTCATAACACAAATTTTCCTTAAATCTCTGATCATCTTTGGTAACAAGGCTCATTTGTAAATGGTTATAGCTTGCCAAAAATTATATCCCTATTACAAGATACAGCAGTGAATTGGATTCTTCATTGTGGTCCTTCCAAATGCCTACAACTGTAGGTCTTGTATAATGGTCAAGTCAGTTTCCCAGAACAAAATATTTCAATCTCTTTCCAAGGTTGTGTAAACTTGCAAGATAGCACAGTGAGAGATTAGTTGCAAAAAAATCACTTAGAGCCTCATTTTCCTGTTTGCAGAATTTTATGTAATCTCTCTGTTTTAGTCAGACACTTCATATCCATGCTCAGCTATGCTTGGGAATCTAAAAATTCAGCATTTCTTTAGTCTGCTTCTTCAGAAAAAAATCTTTGCAATCGGACTGAGTGATAGGCTGTTGCTTAGATGTGTGAGGTGGAGGCTAGTGCTGAGAATCTATTTTTTCTTTATGCAAATTTTTATAAGTGTTTTCTAGTTTTAGTGACTCCCATTCCTATTTCAAGTAATATTTTATTTCTTTAACTGTGGAGTTGTTCAACATGGAGTTCACAAAATTGAATCATTTTAATTCTTATTGACCTCACCACCACCACCACTGCCACCTCACCACTAGCAACACTGCCACATGCATAATCACATCATCAGGCTCAAATTCAGGTCTTTCAGGATGAGTAATTCAATTCTCACTTCTCTATTAACCTAGCTACTGAAGTTTTATTCATAGCCTTTCTTCTCATTTGGTCTCATCTCCATATATCTTTGTCTTCTTCATTTATATTATTGTATTATTTTGCAGTTATCTCAGTGATGTTTTGAGTGAAAAACACCACTTTTTAATTTTTTTAAACTTTTAGGGTGAAAAAGTTTAATGTCTATTTGGATCAACGATGTTTAAGTGAATCACCTCTACTCTTTCTTTGTCACTAACAGCTTGTATCTTATGTAAGAGTAACACTAAATTTTATACATTTAAAACAAGCACAGAAAAGCAGCAAGGCTTCTTGAGACCTCTTTCCCAGGAAAGACTTCACAAACCCAGCATTTATGAACCCCAACCTAGCAGCAGAAGACAGCTCAGGTAGGCTGATTCCTCCCCCTTTCAAAGAGGATTTCCACTGGATCATCAGGTAAGCTTGACACAAATGGGAAGGAGGATTGATGGGGAGCCCTGCCAGAAATAAGTAACTGGGGGGGGCATTCTTCTTTCCTGACAAGCCTGAGACTTTCACTTTATTTCAGTAGAACCAGAAGGAGAGATCCAGATTCATGAGGGTCTGACCAGGCCCAGTAACCCTTTTTTATCTATCCAAGTATACCCGAGCCCAAACTCAGAGACACCTGGGCAAACAGGTGGAACTAGCAAAAGGGACACAGCCACGACAAGTTGCTTGGGTTAGGAAGCCTCTCTGTCCTCATAGGATCTGGACTCTTCTCTATTCAGAAAAACTAGTTCAGGAGAATGGCACCTGTATTGGGTCCCCATCATACCCTTCTTCACTGAGAGACACCAGAGGCCTGGTTTGAGGAAATTTCTCCCACCTCAGGCAGCATCATCAGGGAACAGTAGAAGCCCACTGCATCCAAAAAACCCAGAAGACCAACACAGCACTGCAAAGGCTTAAAGAATTAAATGGCCATTTTAACCATAGCCCACAAAAGTATGTCAAAACCCATGTGTCAAACCCAAATAGGTAACTGCCTAATAATATAGGGGATCTGGAGTCTCCCGACATAATCAACAAAATATCCAGAATGTGATAAACAAATCACCTGTCATACTAAGAACCAAGAAAATCATAACTTGAGACAAGACTGACACCAACATCAAAGTGAATCTCATGTTGGTGTTACCTGATGAGGACTTCAAAGCACTCAACATAAAAATGCGTTAGCAATCAATTATACATTTTCCTGAAACATTTCCTTAACTATTTCTCTTTTACTGCCAAGCATAGTACCATCCTATTGTGACAAACAAAACAAACAAATACTAAAAGAAAAAGCTTTCTTAGAAACAACTAATATAGTCAATCAATCCTGAGAATGTCTAATTAAGGAAAAAGGAGGAAGCAAAACAATACATTTCTAGGATTGACCAAGGAGATAGAACTACATATGTGGAAAAAATAAAAGAAATTCTATAGAACATTGTATTAGAAAGAAAGTAGTTTTGTGGATATTACAAAAACGACCAAATGGACCAAGGGAAAGAATGGGCAATTCACACAAGAACAAAATCAAAATACTATTAACTTGTTATATGGTACTTATCCTAATTACTATTCAAAGAAATATAAACCACAGCAACAATTAGTTTCTTTCTGATTAGAAAACACTAAAAAACAAAACAAAACAAAACCCCAAGATTAATACGATTCAATGCTCATACAGATAAGATAAACACTCTTGTCAATAGTGGTGGGGGTGTGACAATATCCATTAGGTTGCAAAATATACATATTTTTGACTATGAAAAAATTTAAATTATCTTAAATGGAAACATGGAAACTTTCAAAAAACAAAACAAATAGAATTCATAATAAGTAACCCAATGGAAACTATAGAATTTAAAATACAATTACAATTAAAAAAAATCACTGGATAGACTAAAAAAATAGGATAAAGGACAAAAAATAGAATTATTGAACTGAAAGGAGGAAAAATAGCACTTTCTAATGTTAACAACAGAGTGAAAATAGACCTCCCCTCCAAACACACGAAATAATTCCCTTAGGAAAATAGTAAAAAAATAAAAACAAAAACAAAAAACAGCATTTGGATGATCAGAGTCCCAGAAAGAAAAAAGAAAAGGTGTGGAGCTGAAAGAATATTTTGAAGAAATTATGGCTGAACACTTCTCAAATACAGTGAAAGTCAAAAACCTATAGATCCAAGAAGCTAAGCAATCTTCAAACAGGATAAACCTAAAAAGAACTACACCAAAACACATCATAATTAAACTTTCAAAAGCTAAAGACAAGGGAAAAAGAAAACCTTTGAAGAATCCAGAGATACGATGCATTACCTATAGGGAAGCAACAATTCAAATGACAGGATATATCTCATCTGAAACCATGGAATAGTATCTTCCAAAGACAGGAAGAAAAAAAAAATGTCCACTGTGAATTTTTTATTTGGTTTGGAAATTTGTGAATTTGTGAATTTTTTATTTTATTTGGAATTTTTTATTTTCCTTAAAAGGAAGTAAGAAGAAAAAGATGATTAGTTGAAGGAAACTAAAACAATTTTTTGAAGGAGATCTACCCTTAAAAAATTGGCTATATTCTGTATGTTGGTAAATTGAACACCAGTAAAAAATAAATTTCTTAAAAAAAATTGGCTATAAATTTTTTTCAAGTAGAAAGGAAATAAAGAGGGAATCTCAGAACATCAAATAGGAAAAAGGAAGACTAGAAAGAGCAGCAATATGGGTATTTACAATAGATTATCCCATTCTTCATGAGTTTTAGCATCATATTTAGTGATAGAGATTATAGCAGCATTTGATGGACAATGATATTTAAAAGTGAAAAAAAGGAAATTAAATGCAATAAAGGTTTCCACACTTCACATAGTGAAATGTTGATACCAGGAGACTGTTAAAGTCATGTATGCATGTTGTAACACCCAGAGCAACTACTATAAGAACTCTTCAAAGAATATACTGAAGCCAGTATAAATGAATCCAAATGTAATCCTAAAAAATATTCAAATAACCTGAGAAAGGTGATAAAAGTGAAACAGGGATATAAGAATCTGAGGAAACAAGTAGAAAACCAATAACAAAATAGCAGAATTATACGTTAAGATATCCGTAATTAACTTCAATATGAGTGGTCTAACTACACCAATCAGAAGACATCAATTGGCAGAGTGGATTCAAAATAAAATGATACATTGCATTCTCCTTATAAGAACCTTACTTCAAACTTAAAAACATAGATAAATGGAAAGTAAAAGGATGGGGAAAGATATATTATACCATCAGTAAAGTGCACGAGTAACTATATTAATACCTTATAAGGTAGACCATTTTATGGTATTACCAGAAGACAAGGAAAAGAAAAATAATTGTAACTGAGGAAATATTTGAGACAATGACCCAGAAGTTCTGAAAGCAAAGAATGATGAAAAACAGCTGTTGGAAATAGATCATACAGTACCAAACAGGATACAGAAAAATATCTTACAGTGAAACTTAACAAAACTGTAAACAAAAAGAATATTCTATATATCTCTACATTGTCATGACATTTTAGAAAAACAAAATAGAATATTGTAAAAGCCTAAAGAGAGTGAAAGCTGATCATGTCCCAAGGAAAGAGAATCAAATTATGATTAAATAATCCTGTAAGGACATTGATTGCAAGCAGACAATGGAGTAATATTTTATAGGTGTTGGAAAAAACTACTTATGTGTCCTGGTCTCAGGGTAAACACCAGCTGTGTTGCTCGGTGCTTGCTCAATCTTGGAGGCATAAGGTAGCAGACATTCATTTTTCTGATTTCCTGATAACTTGTGGACAACTTGGTCTAAAGCTGATCTGAATCCACTGGATATCATCTCCTACTGTTATCTCTTTGTATGGGAGGACCGCTTCACATCAGTTGACAGCAATTTAAAGCAATCACTGGGAAAAAGCTGCTCAACCTCTGGACAGCATCAGAGCCTATGGAAAGTAAAAGAACTTCCTCCGTGAAATGGGAGCCATGAGTCTCAAGAGAAATTGTGACTGGGTTACACCCTCTGCACCACCCCACCCATACAGAGTTGAAGGATTCTTGTCTCACGGAGTCAGAGTGAATCTCAGGGACACAAAAGGGTGAAGTGAGGTAAACTATATGAAGTGAAGGTGAGAGCAGAACAGAAAGAAAAAAGCTAGAGTGAGAGGGTCCCAAGTGGGTTGCAACTGTGGGCTTTCACCAGTAGGCTTTTTCTGAGAACTGAACAGGAAGCTATGGCCTTGAAATTCCAGTGTCATTTCGGTGTGAGCAAAGACTATTGATAACATCTTTAATGGCTTACTTCTTTCTTTGAAGTCTCGTCATTTTCTGTGATTACAATGTAGCTTCCAAAAAAGAAAAAAAGAAAATACCCCCTAACATTCAGGGCCAGGTGGTCTGCTTTGTTCCCTTCTCTCTGATTTTGAACACCTCAGCATTTCTCCACATTTGGGATTTCTATTAGCCTAGTCAGGAGAGTCAGGGGCCTCCTATCTCTTCCTGCCTATGCCTTAACCCCTATGGGACCTGTGGACAGATAGATTGTGAGAAGTGACTATACTTTTTAATTATTGGGGCTTAAGGATAGTGGAAGGCTCCAAGAAATCTGGAAACAAGGCTTTTAGAAACTTGAGGGGCCAGCTGCTGCCTAGATAAGGTTATTTTGTTTATGAATTTATTTATTTAGTCGAAAGAGAGAGAGAGAGCATGCATGCAAGAGAGCAGGACTGGTGAGGAGGGGCAGAGGAAGAAGGAGAAGCAGACTCCTCACTGAGCAGCCCGCATGAGATCATGACCTGAGTCAAAGGCAGACACTTAACTGACTGAGCCACTCAGGTGCCCCAGCCAGGAGGATAAGGTTACTTTTAAGCATGAAAGCACTAAGGAAGCCACGAGTTCCTTCTGGAAGGTCACGCTTTGCATGGTTCAGGGATCCATCAGTGGGCTGCAAGCTGTAAGATTTTAATTTAAGTTACATTTCTTTTTCCTTTGTTTCCCACATCACTCCTGGGATGAAGGCAGGGCCCAAATGCAGCCATTTCTGGCCGTACAGCTTCTAAGTTATCAGATAGCAAAGACTATTTACCTCCTTATAATAGAGTGGATAATAACCCCTTATTGGATATGCCATTTGCAAATACCTTCTCCCATTCAGTGCGTTGCCTTTTGGTTTTGTTGATGGTTTCTTTGTTGCTTTTTATTCATACAACTCAAAACACACACACACACACACACACACACACAATCTGGTTAAAAAAATGAGCAGAGGACCTGGATAGACATTTTTCTAAAGAAGACATACAGATAGCCAGCAAACACATGGAAAGATTCTTAACATCACTAATAATCAGGGAAATGCAAATAAAGCTCACAATGAAATACCACCTTATCCCTGTCAGAATGGCTAATACCAAAAAGACAAGATATAAAAAGTGTTGACAAAAATGTGGAGAAAAACAAATACTTGTACACTGTTGGTGGGAATGTAAACTGGTGCAATCACTGTGGAAAACAGTATGGAGGTTCCTCAAGAAATTAAAAATTGAAATACCATATGATTCAATAACTTCAGTACATCACCCAAAGAACACAAAAACACTAATTTGAAAGGTTATATGCACCCCTATGTAGCAATTATTTACAACCACCAAGGTATGAAGGAACCTAGGTGTCCATCAATAGACAAATGGATAAAGAAGATGTCACACACACACACACACACACACACACACACACTCACACACACACACACACACACACTGGAATATTATGTAACCACAAAAAAGGATGAATCTTGCCACTTGCAACAACATGGATGGATATGGATTGTGAAATAAGTCACACCAAGAAAGATGTGTAATACTATTTCACTCACATGTGGAATCAAAACACAAAACAAATGAATAAGAAAGGAAACGAAAATGCAATCAGACCTATAAATACAGAGAACGAACTGATGGTTGCTAAACGGGAGGGTGTTTGCAGGATGGGCAAAATGGGTGAAGGATAGCGGGAGATACAGGTTTCCAGTTACAGAACGGATCAGTAGCAGGAATAAAAGGCACAGCACAGGGCATTTAGTCAATGATATTGTGAGAGGGTTGTACTGTGACAGATGGTAGACACACTTGTGAGCACAGCATAATGTACAGAGACATTGAATCACCATGTTGTACACCTGAAACTAATGTAACATGGGGTGCCAACTATACTCAAAAAACAACTATTTACTTCTGCAAATATTATGTACAACAAACCTACTACTTGAAGATGAAAGTGAAACATTAACCATTCTAAAAAGCCATCTGACAGTATTTAGCAGAACTGAATATTTGTATTCCCTTTAATCCAACAATTTTATGCCTTGTTTATGTGTACCAGAAAATTTCTCTGGTTTGCATAATAGGTCCATAAGGGACCATGTAACATTTGTTTACTGACTATATTTTTGATAGTTAAGGGTTGGAGGCAACCTATGCCTTCATCTCTAGGGTAATAAATAAATTGATATTGTGGATAGAATTCTCACCAATGCCATGTATTTAGAAACCATACATAAGATGTACCTAAAACAACAAGTAAATACTAAAATATAGTTTTACAAATAAAAAGTAAGAAACAGGACAAAGAGGGTACATAGCACACTTGTTAATTATAATTTTAAATTTTAGGCAGGTAAAAACTATAACTGTAACAGGACGTCATTATCTAAGGACACACATCAAACCTTGGTTTTTGAAGCATTAGATGTGACTGGGGAATGTAAATTAAGGAGAAAACTAAAATAAAATAAACTCAAGAAAGAGTATGATCTTACTTAACACAGGTGATGATGATTTTCCATAAACTGAAGAGTTTCAAAATTAAGATCTGTGCAACTGTCATCCTCCCAATCAATGAAAAATTTTAATTTCTTTAAAAATAGGTTATTATTCCAATAAGATTATTCTCAATTTCCAAAGGGAAAAACTGTTATAGCAGAAATTTTCGCATTGTGACTTTCCTGTGAATTTAATAATCAGTAAAGAAACCTTAATCTTTCATAAAACGATATCCACATTCAAATTAAGGGTAATCACGCTTCATTTGATCAAATGATAGAAAATTATCTGAAGGGTTATACTGAAATTAGACTACTGATCTTGCTGATTTTGTTTTCTCTTAGTTTACTAGTGTTAGAAATATTGCCTAAATATGTTAATCTTGTACTTGTTAAATTACAGGTCTAATACTATCCAAATTAACCTAACTCCCCTTTAATTTCTTGCCTATTTATTAAGAAAATATGAGCATATATGAAAGGGAAGTGGTATAATGAAATAAAAATGTCTTTGGACTCAGTAATACTGGGATTGAAATAACAGGTTCACCTCTTCCTAAATGCATAATGTTGAAAGTGTAATTAGAAGTTTCTTTTTACTTGAAATGGAAATCATACGTAATTGAGTGATTGCAAGCACTAGCTGAGATAACACAAAAAACACCAAAAATGAATGATGTTTGCTAAAGAATGCTAAAGATACTCTCCTCACGAATGAAGGCATGACACCAAAACAGTTACAGGTGATTCAGATGCCATTTTTGATGTAATATGAATGCTAAAATGTGAAACTTAGGAAACATTGGATATTTGTATTGAAACTAGTTGCAACTTTAACTGTAAACTTAAATTTTTGTTTTTTTGAATGTTGTCATCCATGTCATGAACTTAGCATCGTCTTTTTTTCTTTCTTTCTTTTTTTTTTTTATAATAGTAACAGTATATAGATCAGTTCTGTAAAGTACTAGTCTGAAAAGTTTTTTGGTTTTGGATTTTCATTTATTTTATTTTTCATCATCCTTTTTTCCTCCTTTTCTTCCTTGTTCCTCTTCTTCTACTTATTCTTCTTGTTCTTCTTCCTTCACTTCCCCCATTTTCTTTTTATTTCTCTGATTTTTTTAAGAAGAAATATAGAATAAGTCTTTCATTTATTTTATGATAATCTGATTTCCCCCTGTGACACATAAGGAGAATGAGATTCCAAAATCTGTAAAATAATTTTCCAAAGTTTTTAAATCAATTTTTTAAAGATAGGGGCAAAGCTAAACTTAAGTCTTTGGTTTATAAATCCACTACTTGTCAGGAATATTATGTAGGTGAAATATTGCTACTATTGCATTACTGAATTATTGAATGTTGTTACTATTATTGAATTTTCCTACTTGCATATCTTTTTAAGTTCTTTAAATGACTTTCTTATAGTCCTCTAGCTTGTTTATTTTAGGCAGAAAGAACAATTTATCAAGTTCTATATCAGGCGATCATGTGTAATATGATAATTCATTTTAACTTTTAGTATGGCATCTGATTTTCTAAAGTGGCCACTATATTTTCCTTATTTTGTTAATAAGGTAGGAATTATCCTGAAGCTAATCTAATTACATTAAAGTTTTAGATAGGTAACCCTTGGTGCCTGGAATAATCAGCCTATCATATGTGATTCATACAAACCCTAAAAGAATCAAGAGAGTGTCTATTATAAAATGGACTATTTATAATAAGAATACTTCCCAACTAGATACCTACTAAATACCATTAATATGCAGTATTAAAGCATAGCATTGATACTTTGAAAACTGTTAGTCTAAAAATGATAGGCATAAATGAAATGTGAATTATAGCCACGCATTTTCAATTCTACCTCAAAATTTTTAAAGGGAAAAGTAAAAATTTTCATCATCCTTTTGGAAAGGACTTCTGCAAGAAGAAAAGTAGATGATGTTCTGATTTGTTTGTTAGAAAACTCTGAATTTTGAAAAACTGATAGAATATAAACAAAAAAAAAAGGAAAAATACGTATTCTAAAGAGAGGGATTTGTTAAGATTTGAAGAGCGTGGATCACTTATACTACTTATAGATCTTTCCTCACATTGAAACAGCACAATAAATCACTCAGAATTTTTCCTGTTGAGTGAATTCCCAGCACAAGTTGTATTTTAAAGAGAACTTCAATCCTATTGGGCTTTTGTCTGCTGAAAGTTATATTTAAAAAATGAAAGTTATATAAAAAGTTTATTTCACTTCTTTATTTCTTCTCATTTTGAACTTTACCTTTATGAATGATAAATTAGAATACAATATCAATACACAGAGAGGAAGAGGATTAAAAACGGTATTTGCATTTCATTGAGACAAAGTAGCATTTACCTATTTTAACTCTAGTAATCTGTTTTAAAGTCTATTATTCTTACTTGGTATTTATATGCTAGAAGCCATTTTCAATGAAATATTTTCAAGACATCAATATATTCAAGTGACTATAAGATACTATAAATAACTGAATATTTAATCAAGGAAAGAAAACACAAAACTCTGGAGAGACTGGAGCTGACTTTGTTTCCTTCTGAACCTCACAATTTTCTGTCTATCCAGAACTGTGTGGATGTCCCATGACATTTCCGGTGATTATTAGAATCAGTGTATCCTACAAAAATCTGGGATCTTCTGACTCAAATATGAAATGTCAACACAGTGGGGACAGTGGGTACATGAATAAGTGTGCTGGGCCCTCCCGAACCTTGAGGCCAAAGAGTGTAAAGAGATCCAGGTACATAATTCTAGTGCCTTAGTAGGTGAAAGGCTTCACTACCACCCGTACAAGGGTACAAAGGTGGAGCATGCTTTTCATGCAAAATCCTCAGTTTGGTGATGTTACACCAACCTGGGCTAAAACCCCCAAAACCAACATAAACACATGAAAATAACAACAAACTCAAGATAGAAACTACAAACAAGATAGAAAATACACTTAAAGCAATATTAATACAGGACAAGGAAAACAGAGTCATTGAAGTTGACAAGCAACTTGAGTTTGCTTGTCAAGATAAATGAAAATTTATCATTACTCAACTTGTCAACTTGAGTAATGACAAAAAATTAGTGGATTCGAATGCAGCACACGCATGTGGAAAGCACTTATTTTAGAACTAGGAAATATAAAACAATATTATTTCCCAGGAACAGTTTAGTCAATAAATTGAGGAAGATGTAATCACTGTTTGGCCTAAAATATCAAATCGAAAGAAACATCTCAAAGCACAAGAAAATAGTTTGCGGTTAAAGACAAAAATCACGATAGGAAAATGTGGAAATGATATGAAGTGGCAATTCACAGAGGAACAGAACCAAATGGTGAATAAGCATATGAAAAGACACTCAAACTAATTAGTAGTCAACAAATGCAAATTAAAGTAACATTGGACAAACATTTTATACCCATAAGATGGGCTATTTTCAAAATTGAGATAATATCTACTATAGATGAAGAATCAGAGAAAAATTTATCTTATATACAGCTGATGGTAATGCAAATAACGACAGCAATTTTAGAAGCAAAATGATGACTTCTATTAAAAAATAAAAATGCATATAGACTCTGAGCTATCATTCCCATTACTGAAAATCTGTCTCATAGGATTAATTCTATAGAACTAATATATGTATAAAGTTATGTATTGCAGCACTGCTTGGAGAAGAAATAGGAAGGAAACAGCATGAATATCCTCCAATTTGTCAGCCTCAAACTTAGAAAGTCTCAAGTATACTACAAAGTATATTTTATCCCTGAATCATTGGAGTGAGTTGCTGACCTAATGCCCTATCATTCCTGAAAAATGTAGTATGTATTTCCTACAATGGCATTTTCTTTCATTTCACAAACTTTGAAACTATCAAATGTTGAAAATTAACATTAACGTATTACTAATATCTAATCCTCTGACTCTGTTCAGCGTTTACCAGTTGTGCCTATTATTGCTCCAGAATCCAGTTTAGAACAGCCTGTTCTTGACATCCCCTATCCTGACACTCAAAGATTACAGGCAAAATATTTTGTAGATTGTCCCTTAATGTGGGATTTTTCTCATTGCATCTTATCTGTAGGCACATGATTTAGATTTATCTGTTTACCGGTGTTACATTTGATGACTTGATTAGGGTGGTATTGGCCAGCCTTCTTTTTTTGTAATATCACATTTTCCCTCTGCAATTAATTAATAATTGGAGACTACATAAATATTCTATTTCTTTTCAACTTTCAATTTATATGTTTATTTACATCATCATGGAGTCATGATTTCTTATTTTGTTCTATGAGTTATAATCTGTTCCTATCTGCATTTGTTTCTGAGGGTTATTGCAAAAAAAAAAAATCAGAACAAAGGTGGCTTGAAACAAGAAAAAAAAATTATTCTCCCACAGATTTGGAGGGTAGAAGAGCAATATCAAGCTGCTATCAAGGCCATGCTTCAAATGAAGGCTCTAGGGAAATACCCTTCTTTTACCTTCGTAACTTCTGTTTGCTCCTGGCTATTCTCGGGATTCCTTCAAATTGTATACCATTCCAGTTTCTGCCTCCATCTTTACATGGCCTTCATGGATGTATCCCTGCGTGTCCTCATCTCTTCTCATAAGGATAAGGATACTAGTCATTGGAGTTAGGACCCACCTTGATCCAATATGAGCTCGTCTTAATTTAATTATCTGTGCAAAGCCTAAATCCAAATAAGGTCACATTCTGAGGTTCTGGGAGGACATAAAATTGGGAGGCACTATTCAACCTGCTACACTATTATAATTTCTTTTGAAGTTCGTATGTCCCAGATTTGGAAACTGTCAAGCTGAATTCTGGGTCCTGTTGACATGTCACTATATTTGGAGCATTTCCTTAGTTTCTGGTTATAAGATGTTCCAGGGTCATTTGCTACGTTCATTGTCTTAGTCATGGAACCTATTATTTCTCCAGGTATCCTTGTTTCCTTTTAGTAGAAAATAGTATTTAGAAATTAAGATCTAACAGTAGGTATGTTAATCACTGTTGAGTTGGGCTGCTTCTCAGCTCACTAAGTAGAAATAAAGTTAGAGAACATGTGTGAGTACACATGTAGATTCTTTCTTCACTTAGCCTGAGCTCAGATCCCTTCACTTATACCTATTTTAGGTTGCCTTTAGAGCAGAAGTCTTCCTCGTCATGTGGTTGGCCACCTCTCCATGTAGAGCTCTCATACCACGCAGGGGTTCAACACTCAACAGGCTGCCATCCCTCAGCAGAGACACTCTCCTCCTTATCCTTGGGCTCCAACATCCTTCTCTCCTCCTTATCCTTGGGCATCCACCATCCTTCTCTATCCACCATAGCTTCCCTCCCTCCCTTGACACAATCACTTCGCTCAACTCCACCTAATGGCTATTGGACAGATTAGTTTAAGGAAGGAAGAAAAGAAGGAGGAACTCTGCTTTATTTTTAATAATTTCATTATTTTAAATTTTATTAAAATTGTAAATGAATAAACATTTCACTTTGTAAATCCTCCCAATTTTATCTTTGTTTTCTATGATCTTATATCCTTCCTTTGAATTGTTCGATTACTTGTTTCTCAGTTAAATCTGAGATTGAACAATTAACTCAGCCTTTCTTCTTAATATATATACATTTGAGACTATTTCCTTCTAACAACATTTTCCCTGAATCAGATCATTTTTATTGTAGTTTTTTATTAATTTTATTAATTACTGTTAAGATCTATTCTTTCAAGTAAAAAATATGGGATTTTTTTGTATGGATGGAGGGTTTTTTGTTTTTGTTTTTGTTTTCGTTTTTTCTTACTGACTTATAAGAAATGATAAGAAATGATACCATTTCTTAGAAATATGTTGATCCTGGTTTCATGGAATATTATAGCATCAGTTTATAAAATATTCCAGATATGATGGAAAATGATGGATATTTTCTAGTTGTTGGGGACAGAGTTCTACATATACCTATCAGATCAGGCTAATTAATTGTATTTTTCAAGCATACTATATATATATATGTGTGTGTGTGTGTGTGTATACACATATATATATGTATTTCCCTTCTGATTTAACTGTCAATAATTGAAAGAATTCTGTTCACATCTCTTACCATGAGGATTTGTCAATTTTTCATTGTAGTTCTCTCAAATTTTGTTCTATTTTATTATTTCTACTCCCTCTTTTTCTACAAATATTTTATTTTAAATTTTATTTTGTATGATTACTTTATAGGTTTACCAGATTTCTTTTGTTTCATATTTCCTTTTTATGTCTTATTCCAGACTTTGATTTCAATCTGTCTTGTGCTTTCTATTTACCTTTATTTATAGCAAATAGCTAGATATCTTAAAAGTTGATTTGGTGATCTTCATTTTATTTTTTTGTTTGTATTTTTTTATAAATTGAAGTTGGATAATTTGTCAAAAGTAAACATACTTTTGCTCCCAAAACAAAGATCAAGACATAGGCTGATACCTTTGTTCTCCTTTTCAGCACTGCTTTCCACCTCTTGTCACCTCTTGCTGCTCTGTGTGGTCCCCAAAGATGGCCAGTACTCTTGACTTTTAACACTATAAATTACTTTTGCCTCTTTGAACATTATAGAAGTAAATTCAATCATGACATTTCTGGCTTCGTTCCCTCAACATTATGTTTGTGAGATTCTTGCATGTTATTAAATATATTTGTAATGGTTTATGTTACTAATAAATGATGTTCTAGTTCTAATATGTGAATATTTCACAACTTGTTTATCTGTTTTATTTTTGATAAACATTTGGATAGTTTTGACTTTATTAATTGTGAATAAAATGTAAATTAAAACAGTACTAACTCCATTTATCAAGTAAATGCATATTAAAACCGCAGTGTTTTATACCACTACATCTCTTCCAGAATGAAAAATAAATGAATGAATGAATGGATGAATGAATGAATGAATAGTTGGATACATATATATGAAAAATAGAGAACACTATATACAACTACTAAGAGTATATATATTACTATTATATTGATACAACTGTTTTGGAAATTTGCTTATACTCCGCTATTTACTCAAGCTAATCACATCCAGAACTAAGACAGCAGTTGTACACATAGATTACACTGAAGAGAGAGAGATAGACTCATATTTACCAAAACACATACATAAAGAAAAGTATTTTCTGATTTGCATAAGTTTTTACTGTTTTATAAACTTACCATTACCTCTTACAACTGAAATCAATTGTTGGGACAATTTTCCAGGGTTCATCACCTGTAATTTATTATTATTTTTTTTGTAGTGAAAAACTAATGTTTTTGTCTTTTGACATCTCTTGTCACAATCAAGAAGTTTGCTATCATTCTGATTATTGTTTCTTTACAGTTAATCTTCCCTTTATTCTGGCTGTTTTAAAAGCAGTTGCTTTGTCTTTGGTTTGTCTATATGTCACAATATATTATTTATTATTATTATCTTTGCATACAGTGTACATCCTTGATCTATAGATTAATATACCAAATTCTAAAAAACCTTTATTTCTTAAATGCTGCCTCCACTCTATTCTATTTTTTACTCAAATTTATTTTATTTTTTTTCACATTCTTTTTTACCTTTCCCAATCTATCTCTTTCATGCTGTGCTCTAGGTATATTTTTTTTTTAATAATTTTTTTTTAAATTTATTTATGATAGTCACAGAGAGAGAGAGAGAAGAGGCAGAGACACAGGCAGAGGGAGAAGCAGGCTCCAAGCACCGGGAGCCCGACGTGGGATTCGATCCCGGGTCTCCAGGATCGCGCCCTGGGCCAAAGGCAGGCGCCAAACCGCTGCGCCACCCAGGGATCCCTAGGTATATTTTTTGGATCTATTTTCCACCTCACTATTTTTCTCAAGTCAGTTTGATGTTTAATTCATACTTTTAAAAACTTTCAACAATTCTATTTCTCGTGGTTGCATATTTAAATCTATTCATTCATAGTAATGTCTCATAATCACTTAGCATTGTATGCTTTATATTTTAAATATTTCATATATTCAATTATAAAGTCTACATCTGATAATTCCAAAAAATGCTGCTTGTGGGGAAGAACTAAAACTATTGTTTTTTGGTGTCGTTATTTATTTATTTTTTGGCTAACTGACACAAATTATGCATTTTTTTTAATGATTTCCAATGTATTGCTTTATCATGACCTGCAAATCCTGTAGACCTAAATGAGGGGAGATTTTCTCCAGAGTTGTGCTTTTGCTTTTGCTGGTAGCACAATCTCAGATCAGGTCCTTTTGAGAGTCTGCAAAAGACTCAAGCTCTGTTACCCCACTTTGAAATTTACAGTGCCGACTATCTGATAGTAGGGATGGTATTGACATCTGCCATTGAGGCCATCTTACTTCTAATCACCTGCGCTTATAACTTTGCTCTGATCATTAGTTTCCATCTTAAGGAGTGTGTGTCTATGTGTGTCTATGTGTCTATGTGTGTGTCTATGAAGAGGAGTCAGCCTATCAATTCTTCTTTTAACACTAGCAATGACTCAAAACGTGTGTATATAATTCTCAACCCCCCCCCCACAAAACTCATAAAGTGGTCTTTTAAGTAAATGCATATAAATTAAATAAAGATTTATTTAAAGAATAAAGATTTGAAGAAGGTAAAATTAAAGAACTTAAGAAAACAGGTGGTATGTGCATATGACAAAATCTGTGAAGACTCTTGGTGAAAGATGGCACGTTGGTAAATACTGCTGTATTTTTACCATGTATTTGTTCCTCCTGGGGCACCGCTATGTTTATGTATGTCCTGTTTATTCTGATAATTAGTCAATCTATCCTCGCTCCCTTATTGGTACTGTCTGTTTCTGTTTTTACATTCTATGCAAGTCAATGTCAGGATGGTGACTTAGATTACATTTGAATGCCATAGTGTCTATCACAATTCCATAAATAGCATAAATATTAATTTAGCTGAATATGTTATGAATAGTTTCCTAATAAAATAACAAAATATTAGATATTCTCCCCTAGAATTCACAAATATAGACAGATACTGATCATCTGTATTTCCCCTAGAACTTCCATAGAAACCAAATATTTGATGTTACATAGAAACATTAAGAGATTGTAGTTACTAATGATGAGACACATTGTATCTCCCATGACTTATATATTGATGACATAAATGTCTTTGTGTTTTCTGCATGAATAACCTCTTGCAGCCTAGAAACTGGGCACAGTCCTTGTCATGGCTGTATCAGCATTACTGGCAAACAGTAAGTTCTAGCTCATAAAAAATAAAACTCATCATTTTGATCTACGCCCTTCATCTCTATGCTAATTGCATTGCATAACGTATTGATTTATCTCCCTAAGAATAACAAGCATACATCGGTTTGGAAGTGCTCTAATATTAGAATTAGCAATCTTATTGTTTGGATTCTGCAGTGTTTTGTTCTGTATCATACATTCTGTAGTTTGCAATATTCTAAAATCTTGAAATTGTTCTATAATGATCCATGTAAAATATTTCAAAATAAATTCAAATGTACACATATAACTTTTGCTTAGGACTAATATATTGTGTTTCTTACAACATAGTTTATCAGCTCTTATAAATTAAATCTAAAGAGAAGCATAAGTTGTGTCCTCCAGATTTAAACACAAACATTTTAATCCACTATTATTCATACACAGTTTAAAATTTTTTTTTCTGATCTCAATATCATGTTAATTATATTTCCTTGTGCAGATAGTCATGGCTATGGTGATTGACAGTAATATGATGATGCCTTGAATAAAGAAAAATGTAAGGGTCTGTTTAAAGTATGAAATTCTTTTCATAGATGTGTTTTCACTGCCAGTATTTACAAAATCTCCAAAAAATAAACCAAAGAAGTAACAATAAGACTCCAGATTGTATAGAATAAATTTTGGAAACGTTTCTAAATCATATTGTCTATGACAATAATTCCCTGCAAAAACACATAGTTCATTTTCCTAATTTAAACATAAATTAAAGAAAAAAATCTCTTTTAATTCACTTTTAGATAGTAGCTTAGTTAGACATTTGCAATGTAAAAATATTCTACTTAAACTAGTACAGATGAGGTCTTGATGGACCAGGCAGTAGGCTGGAGAGTCATTCTTAACTAAAAGGTGATCAAAAACCATGTAGCAATTGTTCCTGTTACTTTATTAGTATTAACAGAGAAAAATAAGAGGTAGGTATGAATTATATTTGAATTTTATGTTTTTGAGTGTTTATACTTCTAATAATTAAACTTTGATAGTCTAATATGAAATTCATAGAATCCAAACAATATTTTTAAATACTTCAGGCATTGTGACATCTGTTATTTGTGCCACAGACATTTGGCAGATTGTTGTATCTCTGGGGACCCATCATTTATAGACAAGAGTTTAGTCATGATGCTCAATCCATATTGTATAGGAAAACAGAAAGATTGCTAATAGTTCTCTATAATGTCAGTTAAATAAATACAATTTGTTAATATTTTAAGCATAAAGATGAGAAGTTTTATCTTTTAAAGGAATATAGCTAGTTTAAGAATATGATTGTGGGACACCTGGGTGGCTCAGCAGTTGAGTGTCAGCCTTCAGCTCAGGGCATGATCCCGGGGTCTGGGATGGAGTCCCGCATTAGGCTCCCTGAAGAGAGCTTGCTTCTCCCTCTGCCTATGTCTGTCTCTGTCTCTCTCTCTGTCTCTCATAAATAAATAAATAAATAAATAAAATCTTTAAAAAAAAGAATATGTTTGTAACAACAGTGTAAATGATTCATAACAGTTAGGGAAAGGATTTTTCCATTTATTGCAGACAGTGAATCCATACATGTACACATATATATATGTATCTACATACACACACATATATGCAAATAGTAATATTAAAATGGAAGCTAAAGAAGTAACCGTGAAAGAAAAATAATAATATCTGCAAAGTCAAATTTATGTATAAATGAAAGTGTCACTGTATCTCCCTGGTATAACAAAAAAGAGGATTCAATCAGATTAATAAATGGGTATATGTCAATCCAGAAATTGTAGACAAAACCTTTTGCTTAGTAAATTCCACAGTGGATGAATTGCATGATGATGAAGACACAACTCCGATTCATAACTACTGAAACTTTAAAATTTAATAGCTTCCGAATTATTCAAGAAATCATGTCTCTCTGTTTTTAACCCGTAGCAGAATGTTCTGAAGATGACAATGTGATTTTGGTCTTCTAAGAAATATTTTAACACACCACATGTAAGGTTCCTTTTAACCATAGCATTCAGTAAGAGTCTGGAATTAACTGAGTAAACTCATGATTATTATGATGAAAGCCTCAGTTCAGTATCCTGTGGTCATACAGCAAGCTATTTTGGAGCCATCCAATCATCTGGAGTATGGCTGCAAAGCTATTAGTGTTGGAGTTTCTATTCTTCTATTCTATATTAAGCCCCCTTTAAAAAAAAAAAAAAAACGATAATCTACAATGTGCACGTGTCTTTTGATTATATTGTATATGTGGACCTTATTTGAGTTTGATGGACTGCTGACAATTTTGCCAGATACTATGTAGAATGATCCTTACTGCATTTCATGCTAATTCTATTTCTTGAGTAGGCATTATACTATCAATTCGGTGTTAGTCTTCTGAGTTTCTCTAAGTAGTAGTTACAAAAAAAAAAGTTAGATTACTTATAAGCACAAAAAGAAGGCACATTCTACAAGTAATTGGTCAGTGGTCTATTCCTCAAGAAAAAGAGTTTTTATTATTTCAGTGTCATTGCTACCATAAAGCATCTAAATTGAACATTGATCTCATTTATTCTTATATTCAAGGGCACATTTACTCTTTTAAGGAAAGCACTATGTGTCACTACATTTATCTTAGAGTTGCTTGATGATTTATTCCTTATTTTTGAAATATTGGTTCACTTGTGAAAGTGAATTGGTGTTCAGTGTTTCTGGCTTCTTGCAGAATTCACTTTTTTCCTTTTACTTTTACATATCAACTTCGTATTCTGTCCTTAATTCATTCGGCCCTGTCTTTCCAGAAGAAAGAAAAAAGTCTTACAGAATAAAAAAAAAAAAAAAAAAAAAAAAAAGAATGTGCTTACTTTATGTGGCTTCTTAATATTTCTTTTATATAAGAAGGATTCATATCACTGACTTTTTTTAGAAAAAAATGCACAACTAGAGAACAGATGGAACAGTTAGTACCCAAGATTAAGGGTTTTATTCACAAAGCATTTGTGGATCATTTATGCATGCTTTTTTCTAACTTTTTGGCATTTCGTCCTCAATTTGCTTAGCAGCAGTTCAGATGTAGTAGAAAGTTTCGTGTGACATTATCATTTGTTGAAACTCACATAAAAAGGAATTAAAGTTCATTGAAATAATTCAAGGGAAAAAAGTTATAAGTCAGGTAGTTAAAACTATAATAAAGCCATTAACTCTGAAAAGACAGCTTCCTACTGCAGAGATTAAATTTATATCTAAAAAATATTTACATTTATCTTTATTTTTAATTGGTAAAGATTCAAGTGACAGGTTTTCTGACCTTTAACATTCTTTTTATAGAAATAGATGCATCCCATTCACTAGAGTTGACTCTTACAGAAATTGTGTTACTTAACTCAGGATATTACATATAATTTTAAACCCCTCAAAAAGTAAGGATTAGGAAAAATAAGAGATAGATGCATAGGGAAGTATCTGAGGAAGTATCTGAGGAAGAGAGTATGATGCAAGTGAATGCTGAGTTACTTTAACTCCTACAGATTAAATAATTCATTCTATGACCACCAAATATTTTGTGGTTTTGTGTATATTACTTTTTCTGATTTGCTTCTTCACATTGAGACTATATATTCAACACAAAGAAGAATTAGTATAAATGAACCTTGGATATTAACCAGATTCCTCAGTCTTCAGCAATCTTATAAAACTCTAAATCCTTAATAAATTAATTTTACACAATTACTAATGTTCTCTTTTTAAAAAGTACAATTGTTCTTCATTTTTAATTCATATGTTGATATGTAATTTTATTTTCTCAGCTTTATTGCGATATGATTTTTGAGATATAATTTACATATAATTTTGTGAAAGTTTAAAATGTACAATGTGTCGATTTGATACATTGATTTGATTTGATATACCACAAAAATGATTATCACTATAGAGATGACTAATACTTTGTCATATCACATAGTTGCTATTTTTTGTGGGTGTAGTGAGAACATTTAAGCTTTACTCTCTCAGCAACTTTCAAGTACATGCTAACATGTTATTAACTACAGTCACCATGCTATACATTAGATCTCCAGAACTTATTCATCTTATAAATGATAGTTTGCCTCTTTGACCAACATCTCCTCATTTCTCCCATCTCCTGAGCCCCTGGTAACTATCATTCTGGTCTTTGTTTCTATGAGTTTGCCTCTTTTGGATTCCACATATAACTGAGATCATGCAGTATTTGTTTTTTTTTTTTTTTCTGTCTGACTCATTTCACTTAACATAATGCCCTCCAGCTTCATCCATATCTCAAATGTCAAAATTTCTTTCTTTCTCATGGCTGAATAATATTCCATTGTGTGTGTGTGTGCGCGCGCAGGCGTGTGTGTATACTTTATCTTCTTCATCCATTGATGGACGCGTTTTAAAAACACAAGCAAATAGAAAGAAGTCGAAAGTATAAAGAAAATTAATCTCCTACCCCAACAATCTCCATCTCCAGTCACTCAAAAACTAATTCCTTTAAATGCTTCTAAGTCTATGTGTTGATTATTTCCATAACGCTAAATCATATGCTGATGATTCTATTTTACCTTATCATTTAAAACAATAATACACTGATAGCCCATTCCAAAAAACGGTAATTTTGCTTGCTTACACAACTCCCACTTAGTTTTCTTTCAATGTTATAATCACGTTGCTATTTTTTTATGTTCATTTAAAAATTTTTACATTTTACATCACCATATGGTCATAGCATGACTCTACATCATGGAAGGTGAGACTATGAAGTTTTATGCCTTTTTTCACCCTTTGCTTCCTCTTGTGTATTCTAATCTCTCTCAATGATACTTTTATCTTTTCATTTTCAAGGCTTAAAATATTTGTATTATGTTTTCTAATCTTAAAAACTCGGTTGATTATATGAAGTTAAATCCAAATAACTTGTTAATTATTATTGCAGTGGTCATAGTGAGTCACTGCCATGATCTCTCTTCTCCGCTGCTTATAGTGAAGATTTCTCTCATTGGATTTCTTTTGGGAATATCTCAACAAAGAAAACTGCCTTGCTCTTCCAAAGGGACTTTATCCTAGAGGTTGAATGAAATGCTGTGATATAAAGCTTCATCCCCTCAGCCCCATCTGGGGCAACTCTACAAGACAGAGTTCAGAGCTCCTCATCTGTTTCATGAAACTCACTCAAGTATAAGAAGTGGTTAGAGTAAACAGGTGCTAAGATGGAATTTTGGCACAGAATCCCTCACTGCCCACCTCTGGCATGAAGATGACATATCTAGTGGTAGCTGGGGCACAGATCGCTCCTATCACAAAAAAAAAAAAAAAAAAAAAAAAGGCAGTTTTCAAAGCTTTCATTGTTGTAAACTGAGATGGCCCACTTGGAGGAAAGGATTACACTAGCTCATGCAGTGTATCAGGATTTGGGGCATTGTAGGGCAAAGGACAATGTAATTATAAGGACAGTAGAATTGTGTGACTATTTCAAAGTTCAAATGAGTTGGGGAAAGAATAATAAAAAGATGAATGTGGAATGTAAATTGTTCACTGAAAGAGAACTATGAAAGACATCCTTGGTCTCATATAAAGAAGTTTCCATATCCTGTAGCTACCAAGCTGAGAAAAGAGAGGGTCAGGACTAGGGATTTATTTTTAGAGTAAGCGCTGGAGATAGTTAAATGTCCAATGAAACCTGGTCTGTTTTGCCAAAACCAGGGCCTTAGTCAGGAAAAACAGAATCCTGAATCATGACATTGGAATATCTGAATCCATACCTCCAAACCTTGAAACCTTAGATTTCCTGAACCCTCTACTTCTATTTATTATTAATGGAAAAAAAAGAGAACTCTTCCTGAAAGGCAAAATGCTCTTCCTCATAATCTGCCTTCAACTTCTCTCCTGAATATTAGGCCGTTAATTCTAGTCAAGTAATAACAGAAACTGGGCAGAGGAATGCTAAGCCTGATGACAGAAAAGGGACAGTAACATGTGCTGCGTGGCACCTTTCAATGAGAGGTAAAATTGATAAGGGAGAGCTTGGTTCATGTCTCATGGAGTCAAAGAATGAATCTCCCAGACAACAGAGAGCAAAGTGAGAGAAATTTATTTAACAGAGATGCAGACACAGCTCTCAGAAGTGAGAGGGGTCCCCATAGGGTTCCCACTGAGGGCTTTTATGGTCTGCCTTTTATCAGAAACTGACCAGGGAACTTGGTAAATTTCTTATCAATATCAGGGTGGATCTTTAGAACAAACATGGTGGACTTGTAACTATCATAATAACAAACAAGATGTTTTTGTAAACATCATGAATCCAGTCAAGGTGTTCTCTTCTCTCAGGTTAATATCTCCTCATAATATTTCTCTACATCTGGGATTTCTGGTGAGCCTAGTCGGATAGCCCATGGCCTTGAGATTTTTGTGCAGTCTTAGTTTGAGCAGGCACTACTGACAACACCTTAATGACATATTTCTTTGTGGTCTGGGGAGTTTCTGTAATTACCTAGTAGCCATTAAAGGGGGATACTCCCTAACATTTTGGAGCTAGGGAGCCAAGTTTATTTATTTATTTTATTTTATTTTATTTTATTTTATTTTATTTTATTTTATTCTATTTTATTTATTTTATTTTATTTTATTTTATTTTATTTATTTTATTTTATTTATTTTATTTTATTTTATTTTATTTTATTTATTTATTTTTTATTTTATTTTATATTTTATTTTTTTACTGTCTTATCTCTGTTTTCTTGGGATAGATAGGAACCTGACTTGGGGCCTTTCCTTTATCTTTTCCTGACTAGCCCCGTCTGTGTCTACCTCATTCCTACATCAAAATGATTACTTGGAGTCCAATATCTTGGAAGAAAGAGAGGCCAGAAGGGGCTATACTGGCAGGAACTGCCAAGAAATGCAGGTGCCTAGGTAAGCCCACAATCTAGATTGGCTCTGTACATTGTAGAATGTAAAATATGTGGAAACAAGAAAAACAAGTGAAGAAATCAATCATGAGGTGGGCAGCAAGGAACTGCCTACATGACTATCTGCATGGGTCTCAGAGGAGCATTAACTAGGGGGCTGTGGGGGATGGGAGAACTGTCCTCAGCAGGCCTGGCCTTCTATCTAACCACCATCATGGCTGTTTTCAGCATGCACTGTTTTCAGTGCCGACCAAAGGTAGGAATACTTGGCATTTGTCACACACATAAAGCTGTTCCCATTTATGCATGTCCCTGTTCTTATTGTTCCTTTTACCTGCTGAGGTCTTGCTTACACACAAATATGAAAGGCCTGTAGGAATGAGCCAACAGATGCTGTCAGTCCTGAGAGTATACACATTCCCAGTTCTGAGGGTGCTAAATAAGAGAGTCAGAGCATCAATTATGATAAAATATAATATACCAATCTTTCTCAACTTATGATGGGGTTATATCTGATAAACCTATTATAAATAAAAAATATCATTAAGTCAAAAATGCATTTAATACACCAAACCTACTGAACATCATAGCTTGGCCTAATCTACCTAAAATGTGTTCAGAACACATAGCTTACAGTTGGACAAAATCATCTAACACAAAGCCTCTTTTAAAAGAACATATTGAATATCTCATGTAATTTATGGAATACTGCGCTGAAAGTGAAAAATAGGATGGTTTTATGGGTACAATGGTTGTAAGTTAATGGTTGTTACCCTCGAGATTGTGCACCTTGCTGGGAGCTGCGGATCACTGCCACTGCCCAGCATCAGAAAGGGCATCATGCCACATATTGCTAGCCCTAGAGAAGATCAAAATTCAATATTCGAAGTACAGTTTTGACTGAATGCATATTGCTTTCTTATTGTCATAAAGTAAAAACAAAAACAAAACAAAACAAAAAAAAACTAAGTAGAAACATTGTAAGTCTGTATCATCTGCATTGATATAGGAGAACTCTTCCAGGATATGAGACTTAACATCATGGCAAACATGTTGAGAGATGGTGTAAAATATCCTTTTGAGAAGATTCCTACATGCATGAGAGAAAGCAGTTGTCCACCCCAAGAGAGGTAAAATGTCAGAATTGCAAAGGTAAATAACACAAGAAAGGACTAAAAGGCTCAGAGAAGTGGGTTTATAGATGGGATCTAATATATGAGACCTGAAAATACTCAGATGACTACATTTCCACAGAGTGCCTGGAAGATACAGTATTTACCAGAGAAATAAAATACATGCTGATGGAAGGGACAGCAGCATCACAAGAAGTCAGCAGTGACTCCTCTGAAAGCCAGGGCTAGTGTAGGAGATGCCATTCTAGAGCCGAGCTCACTAATAGCACTGAGGGGATAATAAGAACATGAAACAATAAATGCCTGATGGCAATACCATTCTCAAAGTAATGTGAGCACAATTTTAAATTAAGTGAGAAGTTTGGAGAGACAGTCAAGGTGATCTGACACATAGTAACAGACTGCAGCATACGTAAGGAAAAATTGGATAATCATGAGGCCATATCAGTTTGTATCATCAGAAGTCAAAGAAGGATGATCATAAAGTTTAAGGTACTTACCCCAATAAAATGTCATTAGTGATTTCTTGGTTTCTGAATCTAAGCTCATTTTCTTATACACAACTCTGAACAACTGAACAAGAGACAAGTCTCCAGGAGGAAAGACATCGCAATAACAAACCAGGTCTATTTGGTAATGAGTTTCATAATTCTATGTCAAGGGGACATAAGGCCATTTATTTAGGTACCTTGGGGGAAAAGGGACACCTAAACATTTCAAGAACTCTGAACACAGAGTCAAAGTTGTCATGTATGTCTGGAGATAAGAAGTGCCACTATGTCCCCATGTTATATGGGAGGATACTGAGGGCAGTATCTATAGACAATAACTAGTCTTGGCCTGAGTTTAACCCACGGTGAATCCACTAGATTTGTGTAAATACATTGTGGCCATTGCTCAGACACAGAATTTAAACTGGTGTGGATGTACATGTTGGTAGGAACAAAATTCCTATTACATCTGTACACAGTAGGATGAGGATTAGCATAGTGAACAAAGCCAGGTGGAAGCCTCCAAAAATTCTCTATTTTCCACTCATCCCAAAACACTAAGTTAAAAACTATCATGTCATGGAGAAAATAGAAGAAAGTAGTGCTCCATTTAAAGACTTAGGAATGCAAAGTAGTGATCTCCACCATATCTCAATTTAGTTTTTCAATCTTGTCCTTGCAAAACCAGATGGATCCTGGGTGATGATAGTAGACTACCATAAATTCAACTAGGCTACAGGTGCAGCCTCTGTGTCAGATATGGTGTTTTTATTAGTGTAGATTAACAATGTCAGGCACATGGTATATAGCTATTGATTTGGCAAATGTGTTCTTTTTATGAATATCAGAAAAGTGGATCATATTCATTTGTAACAAACAAACAAACCACAGTGTGTCCCAGACCTGTTAATTCTTTCCTTTCTCTCATAATATAGTCCAGAGAGATCTAGGCCCATTTGACATTTCACAGAATTTCATAACCAGTGGAGCAAGAAGGGTCTCCTGAAGGTCTTGATAAGGCCACGAACCAAGGAAGGTGGGTGGCCTTTGGAAGCTGTTCAAAATTGATAGCTTCCATGTCACTTGGTACATGGACTGGGGCATGACCTCTGGGTGTGGAATGCGTTGCCTCCAGAAACTGAAAAGACCTCCAAGACCTTTGTACTATGGAATGCAAAATGTGACACTCAGTCTCTTCTGGAAGGAATATTCTGACTTGCCCCGATCACTGTACCCCTACAAACTTTAGTGGAAGATCCTTGAGTATTTTGTAGAATTTACCTCCCATTCTCTAAAGGGCATTTGTCTCCCCAAGACTTCCAGCATTTTAGCCACTTCTTGTTCATCCTGGCAAATTAAAAACAATGACTTTGATGTGATGGAAATGCTGTGGTAATCTATAGGTTGTCCAGATGGTCCAGATCCCTTCAAGCTATATTATGACCCAGAACAGCAGTGTTAACGCCAGCGCAAAATAGGATAAGAACATTTTTATCCATTCCAAGTAGATGTGAACTGTTTTCTAAATGTTTTACTCGATGAGACTAGAAATAGCTGCATTTCCCAAGTCGATGGGCATACACTATGTATACAGCCCTCATTAATCTGCCTTGGCAATCATATTTTACCTGGCACAACAGCTGTGTGATGGTTATTTCTATGTGTCAACTGAGTGGGACACGGCGTGCCCAGATATTTGGCTAACTACTACTAAATTCCCCAACTCTATTACTACTTAGCTTCTTAATAGGTTCTCCTGAATGGGAGGCATTGGGAAGAGATTGAAATAAAGAAGGCAGGCAGGGGCTTTCTTCTATTTTTCTGCTCTGGTAGACAGTTCTTAGCATCTGAGGAGGGATAGACTCCAGTCTCAGCTTGTATGGAATTTCCCAGAATTTTCAAGTGTGTCTGTGAGAGTGTTTCATAATGAGATTAGCCTTGAGTTGGTAGATGGAATAAAGCAGATTCCCCTCCTGCAATCAACTGAGGGCCTATGGAACAAAAAAGGCAGAGGAGGGAGAAGTCATTGTGCCTGACTGCTGACCTGTAACATTGGTCTTCCCCTGCACTGGAACTGGAATTTATTCCAGGGCTCTCATGGTTCTTAGGCCTTTGGGTTTGGACTGGATTTACACCACCAGCTTTCCTGAGAGAGATGACAGGTTGCTTCAGAAACCGAGGGACAGAGATGTTAAGTAATCAAATTCATGTAAGAAGTTATGACATATACTAAAATTGGAGCCTTGCAGTATGGCTTCAATACAAGAGCTTATAACTACCTCACTACAGCTACTTATTTATTTGTTTGGTTTACCACTTTTTAAAGAAATAAATTAAAATTCTATTCTCAAAGATTTCTTCATTTTTTAACCTAATAATATCCCTGCTCTTGAGTTTCTTGTGTTTTATTGGAATCCATGCCAAAATTAAGTGGATAACCCTACATTTTCCAGAATTATTGTTTCCCTGATTTAAAACTTGAATAATCTTAGGTGATTTCTGCTGCCCTCCAAGGAACTAAATTTAATAGCTAATTACTTTGTAGTAGCACCTGTTGATTACACTTGACTCCTGCGATTCATGGTACCAAGAAACACTGATCACGAACATCGCCAGAGGTTTTGGCTTGTACTTTTTAACATATTTTCCTGATTCTACATCTTCCTTTTTCTCGGTAGAAATTTCACCCTTTATTGAAATCCACACATTTCATAGCTATCACTTCATGAGAAAGACAGTGATTTCTGAGTAAATTTTTGTGCCTTTTCTGTCATTTATTTCATGCGATGAAACATTCTTCCTACAATCGTTAAACTTCAGAAAACAGAGCAATGTTTTTCACTGCCCCTAGTGGGTCTCTGGAGCTGCACTGCAGATTCTGTATGCACTTCTTTCCAACACCTTTCCTCATCCATGTGTCCTATTTCCTTATATTCTCATTTTGTGACTTGTCCTGATTTCCTGACTCGGGATTATTCTTGTTTGTCTTTCAAGTTTCCTTAGTTCTAGACTAAACCACTTTGATTCCTTGATTTCCTTTTAAATTTCTTACATAATTAGCTAATTTCCCATGTGCCTGTGAAAGCGTTGCTTAAAGAACGTGAAGTTTACTTGAATTTTTCTAGCTCTTACTCTCTCTTCCTATTGCTTTTATGATTGCTGAAATAAAACTTTCTGAAGTTTCTTTTTTCTTATTTTTTTCTTTTAGGTTGAAGGCTGTTTATTGTTCATTAGGGGAAACCCTAAATAATGGACTTTTAAAGCTATATATCAGTGATTCACCTATTTCTGCTCCAAATCACTTTTTAAATTTACTCTGTGCTTAGGATAAGAACAGGAAAGCTACAGTCTTCAGTTCTATTACTACCTAGCTTATGAGGTTCTCCCAAATATGAGACACTAGGGTGGAGATCGAAACAAAGAAGGCAGGCAGGTGCTTTCTTCTTTTTTCCTGCTCTGGTAGACAGTCCTTAGCATCTGGGGGCAGATAGGCTCTAGTCTCAGCTTGCAGATGCTCTCCCAGAATCACTGTGCTATGTCCTCTTAGGCATTCACAGAGTAGGACCTCCTTGAACTTGAGGACACCTGGGTCCCCTCCTTCAAGCAAATATACTCTGATCACATTTGACATTTGTTAAAAATTCAAAACAAACAAACAAAACCAACAACAACAACAGCAAAAAAAACACAACTCCTTACTCCCAAATATCTAAACCATTTCTTGTAGATATTATCTAACTTAGAAGGTATTTTAAATGTTTAAAGACTTATTAATGTAATAAACACTGCAATAAGTGTTTATTTAAGTGTAATGTTTATTACATTAAACACTTATTGCAGCACAATCAAGGAAGGCATTCCAAATAATTGAGGGGTTAAAGCAATAGAGAGTGATTTATATGTGATGGTAAGCACTTTATTTCATTTACAATCATCATAGATTTGGCCCAAATTGGAATTTTTAGAAATGTTTAAGGTTTAGCTTAGCCATAATTGTGAAAGAGAATTTTTAATATTTAAAAAAAGAATCCATGTGTGTATAATACCTTACCAGCAACAATTGAAGTGAAATCTTTTGAGGAAACTATGAACGATGCTGGTGATCTATAACGTAACCCTTTTGTTTCATTTTCTCTGGTTCTAAGCTGTCTCGATTTTCTTCTCCAACCACTCAAATGTCCAAAAGGCTCTTAACATCTTTTAGTCAACTGTATTTTTGTTATGGCAACAGATATAAATTCATAAATAGAGTTTTAAAACTCACCTCATTGCAGTTTTATTTGCTTTAGTTAATAACCATTCGATTCAGGAATAATACTTGAGTTCTCACTGTGTACTTTTGGAGGGGGGAAAATTTTCCCTCTACTTTTCAAAGGTTTTCCTGGATGGTCTGAAGATTAAATAGACAATAGAGAGATTATCAGGAAAAAAGTTAAATTTAATTTTATGCATAAGGGAATGCCACATACATGAGGGTCTCAGAGACAGAAAGGTAAAATGGGGATATGTATGACATCCTGAGCTAAGGAATGAGATAGGGGCCTCCGGCCTTAAAAGAGAAGATGGGATTTCACAGGGCCACAAAAAGAACAGATGCGTAGTAATTAGATGTTTACCCTACCATATAGATGGTTCACTCAGATGAAATTTATCTCTGGTAATAACTCTAACTCTGGAAAAGACACTTCAGATTCTTCAGTTAGTTAAGGGAAAGGCAAACCCATCTCCTGAGTCCTCAGGGTCTGACTTGCCTTTAGCTCAAAATAATCCACATGTCAAAGTGGTACATTTTGAAATGACTTCTTTTGAACCCCATCAATACCCTCAACTGCTCCAGGTACTCTGCAAAGACGAATAACACATGGTGCCTGATTTTAAGGTTCTCAGTTATCAGAAGAGATAAACACACAAATAAATGAGTTCATAAAGAAACAAATGAGTTTGGGATGTATATAGTTAGCACTGGTTAAAGTCCTAGGGATATATAGTGGGGAAAATAATTCTGAACGAGTGAGTAAGTACTTTTACTATTAAAATAATATGTGTGTATATCTTCCAGAAATTCATTAATATTTGGCTCTTAAAAACAAATGTTTTATTTTATTTAAAATTTGTAATGGCTGAGCAATTATTATTTCCTCTCAGTTTGTCATTCCAGAAGAAATCAGGCTGTCCTAATTTCAGAATCATGAATATAGAATCATTACTGAGCTGGTTGTAATTTGTCCCAGTTGTAATTAAAAAAAAAAAAGCAGTATGGTTTTATAGATCAGTTCTGAAAAAATAAATGTATATTATAATAGGTAGACTCATAGGAAGTAAAAGATGGCATCACAGTCTTTGGGAAGTGAGGGATATGAATTAGTTTAGAAGTGTATCTAAACTGGGAAGGTTTTTGGGTGACCAGAATCAACAGAGCAAAGTGAATTGCTAGAAGATAAATGGCAGCTTTTGATATAATACAATAGACCTTAGACAAATGTAATAATTTGTTCTTAATTTTGACGCTTCTGAGATGATTAGAATATAAAAATGACTTCTATATTATGCCACAGTAGATCAAAAACTTAAAATATCAAACTTTATATGATGATGAAGAACAAGTTTATAGAAGACTCTTAATTGTTTTTAGTATAAACAAAACAAGGATCTGAAATTCCTAAATCTGGGATCCCTGGGTGGCGCAGCGGTTTAGCGCCTGCCTTTGGCCCAGGGCGCGATCCTGGAGATCTGGGATCGGATACCACGTCGGGCTCCCTGCATGGAGCCTGCTTCTCCCTCTGCCTGTGTCTCTGCCTCTCTCTCTCTCTCTCTCTCTGACTATCATAAATAAATAAAAATCTTAAAAAAAAGATTAAAAAAATGAAATGCCTAAATCTTTGATGCTATTAATTCAAAGAAGCATCTGCGAATCAGATTATGTTGTGCCAAACCCTTACCCCTGGTTTTCCAAAGGCTCTTTAGGAAAACTGCATGTATTCTTTGGAAATACTAATACATTATTGCAAAACACAGCTTCAGTGTTTCAGCATTCCTCCGTTTGTTGTCAAAGCTAATGCCTTATCTGGGACCGGAAAATAGTTATACTCTATGAAAATCTGCGTCAATAAATATCAGAGAATTCAGATCATTTACTTCTGAATGTAAATACCAAACCCAAAGTATATCATCTCTTTCTACAAAGTCATAAGATTATTTTACTGTTTCTCTTCTTGTCCTCTTTGCAGTAGGTAAGGACATAGGCAAAGGTACAGTCATAACATGCCTTGTCTCCAGTTTAAGGGGAAAATCAATGGATACTAGTAATTTCAGGGATATTAGAGACAGCCAGTGTCTTTGATAGAGTTCTTGGACTGAGACTCTACAACAAGAAGTAATTCAATATTAATATAAATCTCAAAAGTGAGGTTACATTTGACCAAATGAAACATAAATAATATATTGTTTAAATTATAATTTCTGAGTGAACTGGCCAGAGGCATGAAAGCAAATGTTTATTGACTTTCTTGTCCTCAGGATCTATTGTCTTTCTTTGATTTGCTGCATGAAAAATAGTTGTAAGCTTTTTAGAATATTTTCTAACTTGCTACTCTGATGAAGACATTCCCTTGTTCCTCTTTCTCCTTGTGTCTTTTCTTTCCCAAACTATGGAGATGAAGTCATTAATTTCATTATCCAAAAATGAGACTGTATACCAGGAGAAAACCAAAAGCCTGATTAGTAAGACACATTCACAGAAGCATTGAGGAAATTAAGAGGAAGGCCATGAGATCCATGCAGATAGTTTAAAAATTCTTAAAGAACTCCTTGGTCACAATTCATGTTCTGACAACGAGCCCCAGCCTCATCTCCCAGATCCCCTGCCCAGCTTCTCCATGAAGTGCATCACAGAATCCACCACCAAGTGCTTGTACCTCCATTCTGTGTAGAAGCTAGTGATCAGAAAACTGATGTCATACTCTTTCACTGCTTTTCTTCCAATGATAAGGAAATTCTCTGTTGCATCATCATGAAGCACATATGGCTTTCTGGTCAATCTTTGCGTTCTGTAAGCATCAGAGACCACGGTCAACACTTGAATTTCTTCCCAAATTACACTGCCTTCTTCCTTCCATGGCTACAGTTCATTGAAAGAGGCTACTGTTGTGAATAAGAGTTGCCCAAAATTTAATTCTTCATATAGTGGTCCAGCAGACAGAGGGTTGATGCATCTTGGGCAAAACTTTCACATGTAATTGTTGCCTCACCCCTGTTAGCTAATACATTGCTGTCAATTCTTGATATTTCTTCTTCAACTCCCCAGTTCCACTTCATGCTTGAGACTAGCGTGGTTTTGGAAGACTGAGCAAAATACAGACAGTGCTTCTAAATTTTTCTTCGAAACCAGCTCAGTTGCATAGTAGCCTCATCAAACCAGGATTATTTAGATACCGGCCCAGATCTTACCTCCCTCTCACCTGTTGTTACATATAGTTTTACAATGTCTGTAATTCTCAGTACACAGAGAAGAATGTACATTTGTAACTCTCACCACCAAGATTTTGTTGGCCTTTACAATGGTTTCATATCTTTGTAAACTTTTTACATATATATTTTTTCCTCTGGTATTTTTGTGATCTCTGCTTTTCTTGTCTTTGTTCCACTCTTTCTTTCTCCTTCTCTTAATATATAGTGCACATTCTGCACGTTGGGCTCTATTCCCATTCTGTGGAAACACACGTGGTTTTATCTCTATTGAAGGGGTCAGAAAATATTTTCTGTAAAGGGCCAGATAGTACTATTTTAAATTTTGCAGACTATACCATATAACCTCTGCCACACTTCTCCAACTTTGCCTTTGTAGTGCACAATCAGCCACAGACAGCATGCAAATAAGTGAGGATGGCTGTGTTCTAATAAAACTTTATTGAGAGGAACAGATGGTAAGCCATAGCTTGAAGAGTCCTACTCTATATCACATGCTTCTATGAGAAAAAAATGACTATATTCTGAGGATTTTATTATTTTGAAGAAAACATTGTTAGAAAACCATTCTCTTCCCCCAAGGAACAAAATCCTCTTTCTACGGGAACATTTTTGATTCTGTGTTAAAATAAACGACAGAAAATAATAGTAAGGCTGAAAATGGAGCTGTATGACAAGGATCAAAGTAATAATAATTCCAAGTCTATTGTCCACAAATGACCTACAGCTATCATACAATGTGCAAAAATACATAGGACATCTTATTTTTCAATTGGAAAGAGACTAAATTTGTGAAACAGTTGTTCTGATAAACACATTCTCTTACCAAATCATCATTACCTTTGGAAAAGTTGATTTAAATCTGAAAATCATCTCCTATTCCACCACATTCTAATTCTCTTGATTTCTTTTTTGCCTAATTCCTACAAGGCTGGTTTTGAATTTTTGCATCATTGTTATTCTAACCTTTATGTAGCAGCAAAGTCTTCCAAGACCTAATGAACTTTTGAATTACTCTGCAGGTAAAGAGTGAAAGATGAATGGGACAAGGAGAAAAAGCAAACAACAAACAAAAAACATTTCAATCTAAAATTAATTTTCAGGGATCCCTGGGTGGCGCAGCGGTTTGGTGCCTGCCTTTGGCCCAGGGCATGATCCTGGAGACCCGGGATCGAATCCCATGTCGGGCTCCTGGTGCATGGAGCCTGCTTCTCTCTCTGCCTCTCTCTCTCTCTGTGTGACTATCATAAATAAAAATTAAAAAAACAAAACAAAACAAAAAAAAACTTTGCGCTCCTAAGAGAACAAGTATGAGTCACAAGTGTAAGGATTATAAAGAAATGCACCTGATTAATTTTTGGGATCCCTGGGTGGCGCAGCGGTTTGGTGCCTGCCTTTGGCCCAGGGCGCGATCCTGGAGACCCGGGATCGAATCCCACATCGGGCTCCCGGTGCATGGAGCCTGCTTCTCCCTCTGCCTGTGTCTCTGCCTCTCTCTCTCTCTCTCTCTCTCTCTCTGTGTGACTATCATTAATAAAAAAAAAAATAAAAATAATAAAAATAATAAAAAAAATAAAATTAATTTTCCAAACCAAAAAGGAATTATCATAATAAGCAAAGATTGTTATAATTAAAGTTATGCAGAGAATTTATAGAAGGTGTCTACATTTCCTGTACTTGCTATTTGGCTTAGTGTAGAGACAAATACTATAAATGCTACCAACTTAAAAAAAGGTAGGAAAGGGGCACCTGGAAGTGTCTGCCTTCAGCTCAGGTCATGATCTTAGGGTCCTGGGATCAAGCCCCAAGTTGTCGGGGTCCCTTCTCAGCCAGGAGCCTGCTTCTCCCTCTCCCTTTGCCCTTCCCCTCCTCTACCCACCACCCCCCACTTGTACTGTCTTCCAAATAAATAAATAAATACATAAATACATAAATAAAGCCTTTTTTTAAAAAAAAAAAAAAAGGAAATCATACTTTGCTTTATGGATAACATCTGCATTGGTATTTAAAATAAATAAAAATTTCCTTGAAAATATAATATTTTAGGGGCACCTGGGAGACTTAGTCAGTTAAGCAGCTGCCTTTGGCTCAGGTCCTAATCCCAGGGTCCTGCTTCTCTCTCTGCCTCTGCCCTTCCCCCTGTTTATGTTCTTTCTCATGCTCTCTGTCAAATAAAAAAATCTTTTAAAAAAAGAAAATATAATATTTTTCTAATTCTGTATCCCAAGTGCCTTATACACAGTAGCACTCATTAATAGTTGAAGTTGTAGTAAGTGAATAACTTTATGGATTAACTTTTTATTAAATATGCATCTCCCTTGATGTTGTAATTTGTGCTTATGTAATATAATTTGAACACTGTTGCTGACTTTCTCTATCCTGAATAAACATATATCACGTAAATATAAACAATGATATGCTACCCTTCCCTTCTACATAACTTATGTGTTCAATTCTGGTGGGCTTGCCACTCTGAACGTTGTATAAAAGAACTAAGAGCATTGCCTCCAGAGCTAGCAATAAATTGCACAGTTACTGTCTAGGAGTGGAGTTAGTTTTAAATTGGTATTTTGTATCCAAACAATCATGTATTATTGTATTTAAAAGTAATTAAAACCCATCTTAAAATAGAAATCTTGAGTTGAAATAAATTTTAGTCTAAGCATAGAAAGGAAAGCAACAGTGACAAAAAATGATGTCACTGCACAGCCACAAAGAATGGTGTGCCCCCCAAGTGACTTAAGGTTGGGGGTACTAGGTCAGAATTAGAGAGAAGGGGGATCCCTGGGTGGCGCAGCGGTGTGGCGCCTGCCTTTGGCCCAGGACACAATCCTGGAGACCCGGGATCGAATCCCACGTCGGGCTCCCGGCATGGAGCCTGCTTCTCCCTCTGCCTGTGTCTCTGCCTCTCTCTCTCTCTCTCTCTCTCTCTGTGACTATCATAAATAAATAAAAAAAATTTAAAAAAAATTTAAAAAAAAGAATTAGAGAGAAGTACTGAAATAT
This sequence comes from Canis lupus familiaris, assembly GCF_011100685.1. Taxonomy (NCBI): domain Eukaryota; kingdom Metazoa; phylum Chordata; class Mammalia; order Carnivora; family Canidae; genus Canis; species Canis lupus. The sequence goes on from NC_049255.1 coordinate 30,178,133, forward strand.
TTCCACTTATAACACTTCTTATGGTTTTATAAATAGTTTTACAATGTAATACATTTTAATTATTATCTGAGGAAATTTGAAAAAAGCATAAGTATACTCCAGTGTATGTATTTAAGTCCAGGATACCACTAACTTAGTTCTATTGTTAACTTATTTGTGTTTCAAAGTGCCGGATATTCTCTTAAAAAAAGATCTTGATATTTCCTCTGAAGGCTAGAGCTTTTTAAGAAGAAATTTAGTATTCTAACAAGACATTTGTCTTTGTTTAAGGTCATCCTTACAACTTTGAAGAGAGAACATGCTGACAATTTATGAAGCAAATGTCGTCTAACTACCCATAGAATAGGGCAAACTTACATTACCTGTCAAAGCTACACTGAGAAATTGCAGGAAAAGACAACTGTACAGAGAATGTATCTATATTCTTGTCTTTTTTCCCCCTTTTTGCTGAATATGCCACTAGAGAGTTAGAAAGAATCAGACTACCTCTCTGAATAGAAAATTATCAATGAAGAGTCTAACAAAGATGTGTAGGTCACCATTTTAATCTATTTGAAAAAATAATCATGGTCTCAAGGTGTACCAATTTCAGTCATTAATCACATGATCCAGTGGGAAAAAACTATTTACACTGGGTCACAGCTTAAGTTTAGTTTGTGGAAGAATATCACAAGTGCCTTAAACAGTACTTGGATTTCTATAAATGATCAATGCGTATATAATCGATTGATTACTCAAAAATCGAATGGGTTGTCTCGCATGTTACTGAAATTTCTTGTTGCTAACAGTTATTGATACTGGGTTTTAGAGAAAGTCTTGGAAGACTGTCATCAAGGTATGAAGTCTAAAGAATTCTTTCGGGCACCTGGGTGGCTCAGGGGTTGAGCGTCTGCCTTTGGCTCAAGTTGTGATTCTGGGATCTTGGGATCAATTCCCGCATCAGGCTCCCTGCATGGAGACTGCTTCTCCTTCTGCCTATGTCTCTGCCTCTCTGTGTGGGTCTCTCATGAATAAATAAAATCTTATATTAAAAAAAGAAAGAATTAATTCATTGAGCTTGTATTTGAGCTAGACTTCCTGCTCAATATATTCCCACTCTAAGACTCTCCAGTTTCAGTAAGAGGTGGATAACTCTGAATACATATAAGATATACAATCAGAGAAAACATATTCTGAATATTTATGTAGAATGGTCATTTCGCTTATGATGATATCAATGTCTAAACAGTGAAGTATAACTTTCATGTGCAGATGGATAACAAAGAATAGATAATTCTGGTTGCTTACAAATAATCAAGAGCTACTATATATGAATCAAAAACTATTCAAATTATGTGAGTCCTGGGATGCCTCGGTGGCTCAGTGGTCAAGTGTCTGCTTTTGGTCCAAGGTGTGATCCCGGGGTCTTGGGATTGAGTCCCACATCAGGCTCCCTACATGGAGCCTGCCTCTCCCTCTGCCTGTGTCTCTGCCTTTCTCTGTATCTCTCATGAATAAATAAATAAAATCTTAAAAAGAAATTATGTGAGTCCCTAGAAAGCATGCAATTTTGTGGTGTAGGAGTTGTTGTGCAGGAGGCATGTGCCCTAGTTAATACTTCCAGCTAGATAAAAGAACCAGGACTGTATTAATGACTCCTGATTTTCCTAGTGTATCGAACACTTTTATTACCTATAGCATCAAGTCTAAGTTTGAAACTTCTGAATATGCATATCTTTAGTGGAAATTGCATTTAAAAATATATGCTACTGTAAGTATATTTTCATTTTGATGAAGATGAGGCAAGAGGCAGTGGTTAATGAATATGTATTATGACTCAAAGTCTTAAAAATGAAAAGCCAATAATCAAGTAATAACTAAGACCTTCAGCAGGTCAAGAAGCAGATTTGCAGACCACGAGTGGCTGGATTCAGCAACTTTGCAAGAACTAAAAACATCTAGTGATTACATGGCAATGGAGGGAATTCTAGCATCCATTAAAATCATGAGCATGAAACGAAATTCTAACTCCTCAATGGATATTGCAATTAAACACAACGGATCTCAATTCCTCAAAACCAAAACATGAAGGGCAGAGAAAACATTAGCACCATGTTAAACCCTGTTTATGACGTATCTAGTTGTAAAGGTTGCCACACCAAACACAGATGGAATAGCAGTAAACTGACTGCCTACTTAAATCATACAAGGTTAACTGTGTATCTAATAAGGATCCATAAAGCTTATTGAAGGTTATTAAAGGGGAAAAGCTTTCAAAGTTTGTAACAGCTTGGAATTGACTCAACTATTTGGTCCCATCCATGGTTTATATGGATTCCACAGGTCTTAGCTTGGATAGAAGTATCCTGATGTCTTAACTCACCCCCATCAGGAAGGTTTTTCTCTCAAATTTCATTTTCATTGTTGTTGTTCCATAGGCACAGCTTTCTCCCTGCTTCCCTCCCTCTCTCTCTCTCACTCTCACTATCTCCCCTTCTCCCTCTTCTTCTCTGATTTATGGGTAAATGGGAAGGGTTGCCACAACATGGATGAAGCTGAAGATCACTCACTGGAAGCCATGATCCAGATGGTTGCCAAGTCAGCATCAACATGAGGAGGTAATGATATGTTTACCAGTGTGAAAGGAGTAGAACCAGACAGAGAGACTCACATGTGAAGTCAAGAGTGCTTCCAGTTTTGCAGTGTTTGAAGGAACTGAATGAAAAGTGAACCTCGTAGCAATAATGTTAAGTCACATTTATGTGTTTTTCCCAGCTCTTACACATTGCTTCTGCATTAGAGTACTGAGATTTGCTAAAAGTTCTAATAGCATAGGGTTGCCAAACAGGTGTGTGGCTGCCAATGTGTTGTTAATGGGTTGTTGTCTGCCCAGGGCTGACAGAAACTTGCTGCATGCCACTTCAAGTGCTCTTGACAGCGCTACTGTGATGAGAAGTTCTGTAAATATTTTCTCCAACTTCGCCCAGGTACAACCTCACTTCAGCCCTCATCGTGTGCCTCTCACTTCTTGTCATAGGCCTGCCCTCAAACTCCTCAGTGCTTTGGAAACCCTCTGAGTACTCATGGGATGTGGTTGCTGCTGATATTCATGGGGCCATTCTTGAAGCCAATAAATAAACCAATAAATGCTGTCCTTCTTTGTACACTAGGTGGACGGTTTATGACTGAGTTCTCATAGCTCATATTAATGGCCAACATGGAGAAATGCATCCTTTCTTCCCTTTTGATTCCCCTGTCCCTCATTCTTATTTCCTCATGTCACTTTCCAAATACTACAGCTCTGTTCCTTAAGGTCTACTTTTTGGAGATCCCAGCCGAGGACAATCGAGATCCATCCCTCACAGTCCTCACTGTGATTAGGTGGTCCTTTCTTAGCTGGAGTTTTCTTGTTTATCACCTACTGGTGAAAGCAGACTCAAATGTTTACCGAAGTGTGTTGTGCAGATATGATCATTTTTCAAGTATGTTATGACCTGAAAAGGTTCAGAGGCACCGCAACAGCTATAAATGTATGATGACTTGCTATTTGACTAGAGAGCCCATAATTTACAAAGAACTAACCAAAAAAATACAATTTATGGAATTTCATTTCTGAAAACAAAATGCTCTTGGTTATTACTCTATCCAATTACATTACTAATTTAGAGGGTGATATGGCTAACAGAGTAAGACAAAAGGAAATTGAATGTCTAAGGCTCATAGAGAAGCATAGTAATAAAGCATGAACGTGAATAAGGTAACAAACCACCACGTAATAATGAAACATTTGGATTTTAGTTCAAATGTGACTTGGTATTACCTACCTCGTAAAAAAACTAGAAGTCACTTTTGCATTATATTTTTAATACTAGAATGAAAATACTTACCTTTTTTATGGGTAAAGAGCCAAACCCTGTGGCATGACCACATTACATCCTGTTACCCTGCTTTTACTATGTATATGGACTCCTTATGCCTTGAAAAGGTGACTTTCTTTTCTTTTCTTTTTTCTTTTCTTTTCTTTTTTTTCTTTTTTTAAAGATTTTATTTATTTATTCATGAGAAACAGAGAGAGAGAGGCAAAGACCCAGGCAGAGGGAGAAACAGGCTCCATGCAGGAAGCCCAACGTGAGACTCGATCCCAGGTCTTCGGGATCACACCCTGGGCTGAAGCCAGCGCTAAATCGCTGAGCCATCCTGGCTGCCCAAAAGGTGACTTTCAAATACTTTAAAATCACTATTGACACCCTTAGAATGATGTCTTCTTACACCATATGTGAAGTCCTATAAATTTGGCCTTCCAATTTAAGAGCTTGTAGGGAAATATTTCAATTCTCTATGAAAAAAATAATACTTTCACATAAAAACCAGGTTTATATGTAGGTAAATATTCTTTCTACACCTATCACTAGACTTTAAGTAAATTTGATGTGAATTACATTTCCACTAAAAAGAAAATCACTTTCATTGTAGTCACAATTAGGCTTCATATAATTATCATTTTAGAAGTCCTGGCAAACCTTCCACCACTCATTCCACTCTCTCCATGATGGGTATATAAATACATGTATGTGCATGTATTTATAATTACACACGGATAAATATGTATATATTTGTGTGTTTAATATAAATATATATTTATTTGTAAGTTATATGTGTAGTACAATTTTTGTACATTTCAAAATACATTTTTAAAGTTTAGAAAAAATGTATTTTCTTCTCCCATCAGAAGAGATTGTCTTACATATCCCTTGAAGACTCCTGCTAAGCTAGGTTCTTTGTCATTTTGCATGGACTGGATTCAATGTGCCCATTCTTGACTGATCTGGAACGCCATGATTATAAGATATAGAACCATTGGGTTTTGGCAGCTGCAGTCAAGAGCAGAGGTAATCCTGCCTTGCTTGACCCTATGCCAGCAAAAGTTTGAGCACATTTTTCATGTGAAACTGATTCTGAAGTCAACCCCACTCTTTGAATGTCAGATTTGATCCAGGATATCTCTTGAGTTCCCAGGGAGATATTCCTTAAGTTCCAGTTTTTTCAAATAAATAATTTTCCAAATTACTTGGGACCATAAAAGTGTAAAAAGTGTTTTTTACTTGTTTAATTTGCAAATTTTCAACTCTTCAACTCTTACTCTTTTTTACAACTTAATTATCTAACCTGGGATCTGGGATCAACATTTCTTTTTCTTACTATCAAACTGAAAAATGTCTTTCCCCTTGCCTCCTTTCCAAAAAGTGCAAGGGTTAGGGGTGTTTGGATGCCTCAGTCAGTTAAAGGTGGACTCTTGATCTCAGGGCAGGTCTTGATCTCAGGGTTGTGAGTTCAAGCCCCACATTGGGCTCCACATCAGTGTGGAGCCTACTTAAAAAAAAAAAAAATTGGACTAAAGTTATAGAGATTAATTGAAATCTTCATGAGCCAAACACTAGCAAAGATTCTAAAAAAAGAGAAAGAAAATTAACTTTCTTTAAAAAAGCATTTCCTTACTTTGGGCAAAAAAGGTGAACAGGACATAAAATATGAATAAGTTTGGCTTGAGTGATATTTCATTAAGGTTTTCCTCTATCTGACTTGTTAACAGGTCATAATTCCAGTTCCTAAAAGTAAAGAGATGTTTTCCGTTAGATTTTAGATCATCCATATGCAAAAAAATAAATACATGCAAGAATAAGTGAATTTTCAAATCTTTAGCAATACAACTTCTTTTTACATCAAAAATCCCTACAACGTTATAATGAAAATTACTATGCAAATATCTCTGTTTTCATAAGTTTACCTTGTGACAACTGGAAAAATGAGACAGTCAATGAACATTTAATAAAGGTGTAGACAGTCTTAATCTAATAATATGTCTTTTACTCTAAGGCATACTTGTTGACATATGCTGTTAAACAAATTATTAAAATAAACACTTAACAGTCTTAAATTTATAGAATTTGTGCACTTCTGTGCTTAATATTAGACCTCATTGGTGTATGTTGCAAATTCGTTCTCATTCAATAACTTCCATTTAAAAAAACTGTTTATTGAAATGTGTGTACATATAGAAAAGAACACATATGCAAATGTAGAGCCCAATGTGTTTTCCCGAATGAAGACACCTGTGTCACCAGCACTCAGATTAAGAAACAAAACATTAGCTCTGCCCTAAGTCTTTTTTTTTTTTTTTTTTTTTGTCCCAGAAGGTCTTGTGTCTTTCATCCAATAAATCTCTTCTAACTGAAGATACCTATTTTTCTGACTCTTACTTAATGGATTAGTTTGAACTGTTTTATACTTTAAGTAAATGAAATTATGCAGTCCACTCTTTTCAATATGGCTTACATCATTCAATTATATGTTTATGAGACTTATTATTGCATGTAGTTGTATGCCATTTATGTCTATTGTTGCACAGTATTCCACTTAATCAATATACCATAAGTTATTTAGTTATTCTTCTAATGATAGTACATGGTTAGTAGACAGTTTGGAGTTATAACTAATTGTGCTGCTATGCGTATTTAATATTTCTTTTGGTCAACACACATAGAAATTTCTATTGGACATAGACCTAGAAATGACCTCTAGTGATTTTTCGTGTTTATTGGGCATTTAGAAATCTATTATAAAGAATTCGTCAAGTATTTTGCCCATTTTTTACTGGGTTATCTCTTTGTTTCTGTTGATTTGCACTTCCTGATTTATTCTGGAGAAGTCTTTTGAGGCTATATGTATCATTATACATATATTTTCTACCACTTAGTAAATTGTTTTTCTATTTTCTTGATGGATGCTGTTTTTGTTAAATATAAACTAATTAATTTTAATAAATTTTATTTTAACTTTTTTCTTTCATTGTCAGAAATTCTGTGATTTTATTTTATTTTATTTTATTTTATTTTATTTTATTTTATTTATTTTATTTTAAGGAGGTAGGGAGAGAGTGAGCAGAGGGAGGGACAGAGTGAGAAGGAAAGAATACCAAGCAGACTCCCTGCTGAGTGTAGAACCCTACTCAGGGCTCCATTCCAGGACACTGAGATCATGACCTGAGCCAAAATAGAGTCGGATGCTTAAATCACTGAGCTTTCTAGGTGCTCTGCAAAATTTTGTGATCTTCTAAAAAGCAATGCTAAGATCACAAAGAAACTCATATTTTTCACTAAATGTGTATTATTTTACTTTTCATTTAGATTTTCAATCCATCTGAAAAATGACTTCTGTGTATAATGTGAAGTAGAGGGTCAAAAGACCTTTCTAAAAAATATCATCCTCTCCCTTTTTTACTATATTGTTAGCTTTGTTATAAATTAGGTGATTGTATACGTATGGATGTATATCTGGACTCTCTCTTCTGTTCCACTGGCCACTTTGTCTATCTTGAAGTTAGTACAAAATCGTCTTAGTGTTATGATAATAATGTATTCTGATATCTTCAAATTAGAAAATATAATAATCATTTAATAATAATAAAAATAATCAAAATAATAATCATTAATAATAATAAAAATAGTTTACAATTTTTGAAACATTAAAAATAAATTTATTATCTATTATTTTATATTTTATGTAGACCACAACATAGATTATTTTAATGAGCCATTAAAATGTAGATTATTAATATTATTCTAAACATACTTAAAGTGCAATATTCTTTTATTGAATGTAATCCTTTTAAGGTGAAGGTGATTTCTATGTACTTTTCTGATGTATTTCCATTCTTCATTGAGCCTATTTATACTTTTTGACATGAGTTATTATAGGCTCAAATTGTACTTTTCCTTGTACTGTCATAGAAATAGGTATTTCTTAAAGGATATCAGGTTCTTTCAGGGAGGAAATGAATTTGGAAACCAAGATCTTAGCACTTATTTTGATTATTGCAGCTTGGTGCTCTGTGACCTTTCTAGTATATATATATATATATATATATATATATATATATATATATATAATTTATATATGAGTTTCTTATCTCACAGAGTTAAAGAATGAATCTCACGGACAAAGGAGAGCTAGTAAAGTGATAGTTTTATTAAGCAAGGATACAGAATAAAGCTCGCAGGAGTGAGAGGGGTCCCGACAGAGTTGCCAATATGGGCCTCTACTGAGACTCTTTTATTTAGAACTAACCAAAGAACTCGCAGCCTTATCATTCTTATGGTGCCTTGGTTTAAGTAAGAACTGCTGATAACATCTATAATGGCTTACTTCTTTTGAGGGTCTAGTTGTTCTTTTTTGGTCATAGGTGACTGTCATAAAAAAGACCACTACCCCTGGACATCTAGGGCAGGGTGGTCTGGAGCGTTCTCCTAACTTTGGTTTCCTTATACTTGTACATTTTGGGGATTTCTGTGAACCTGATCCCATACTTCCCTATACATCTTTCCCTACCTAGCCTGGCCTGTCCCTTTCTCAGACAGACTGAGAACAAAATGTGTGTGTGTGTGTGTGTGTGTGTGCACATGTGCATGGATGTAACTATATACGTACATAGAAAAATATGTGTGTATATATATATATATATATATATATATATATATATATATATGCAAACTCTTTCAAACACACAAGCATGTATATATGTAATTTCACACTAACTCCACTTTCAGCCCAGCACCATGAGATTAATTCCAGGTTTCCCTCTTTTCATGTTTGTAACTCCTTTGGCTAACATTGAAAAATATGTCTAGCAATAACCAATATACACATACACATACACGTAGACTTCATTTATTTTCTCTATCCCCTTTTATATAACTAATATCTGAGCTACCATTCCCACTGCATATGGCTTCTTTCCTCACATGCGACTTAAACCCCACCATACTCCTTCTCTCTTTGCTTTTGTCATTTTAATGGATCTTTGATAAAATTAAGGAAAGGAGAAAGGATGGAAAGAAAGAGGAATCATATTTTTCTTTGGGCAAGTTTTGGGAAACAGATCTAATTTTGCTTTAAGACAAGATTAATGGCAAAAGGAAAAATAAAGAGAAAGAGACTGCTATAAATCTGTTTATTATTTCATGGAGAGGGATAAGTTCTTCCTTCTGATCTTTATTATGTAATATGATCATTGCTTCCAGTAAAAGGAGCATGATCACTTTTAATATTGATTTTTATCATATTTTATTAAAATGTATCACATAATTATCAGCTACCAAAACACAACTTATTACAAGAAAGTTTATGTTGATGTCTTTTATAAGATCTCAAAGGTTAGTAAATTAAAATCTATATATGGTTTATTTTTGTTTATTTTTATTTTCTTATGTCCTCAAGTGGAATGAATGCCAACCCTGTGTCTTATAGGACCATATTGCCCTTTTTAATATATCTTGTTTTGGGGCACCTGGGTGGCTCAGTAGTTGAGTATCTGCCTTTGGCTCAGGGCATGATCCCGGCCGGGGTCCTGGGATCCAGTCCTGCATCAGGCTCCCCACAGGGAGTTTGCCTCTTGCTCTGCCTATGTCTGTGCCTCTCTCTGTGTCTCTCATGAATAAATAAATAAATCTTCTTAAAAATAAAAATAAAATATCTTGGTTTTTCTAGCTTCTAAAATGATCATCTTTGTCACTATTTTCAGAAAGTCGAGTTATTCATCTTTTAGATATTATATTAAACACTGGATAAGGCATTAAATAGGCAGGGTACCTGAATTCAGAAAGCATTTATTCTACTGAGTTCTTACATGGAATGTGAATATTATTAGGTTAATATTAGTTAGGTAAGAAACTAATCCCAAAATACATAGTGGTTTAAACATGATTTTTTTTCTGTGAAATAATATTCCCAGGTGAGTTTTCTTGGTTGACAGGAGGACTCATCTTCCCACAATTACTTAAACTTACAAAGCTTCAATCTTCAGCATATAGCTTTTTTTGTGATGGACTCCATTGGGTTAACCAGAAGATGGATAGGACAGGGAGCACATGTGGAAGGCTTCTATGCAGCAGAATTGGAAGTGGAGGGTGTCATTTATTCTTTTCTCATTTCATTGTTAAAACTCTGTCACGTGGCCCCATGAAACAAAGTAATCTAGGATATGTAGTATTGATATATGCCCAGGGAAAAGTAGAAAGATTCTAGTGAATAGTTAAGAATAGCTTCCATAGCAATATATCAAATGTATAAAAAGCAGACCTGCTCTGGTTGAGACACAAGTGAGCCATAGATATTTCCTCAACTCCTTAAAAACACAGAAGCAAATAACATCAACAACAACAAAAATCCTTCTCCAAAAATCTAGGTTTTCACAGAATGCCTTTTGGAAATTATATCATGAAAATATACGCATTTACTCAGCAATCTCATTCTTGGAACTCTATACTGTAGAAATAAAAGCATATTTCAAAAACAATTGCATTACAAATGTACCCATTGATTCAGCAATCTCATTTCTGGGACTACATACTATAGAAATAAAAGTATATTTTAAAAGCTATTGTATTAAACACATATTCATTGTCTCAGCAATTCAATTTCTGAGACTCTATACCAAAAAATAAAAGAATATCATGTTGGAAAGCTCTGTTCTCAGCAATTTGTTCTCTAGAATGTCTTCTGAAGCAGTATTTGTAGTAGCAAAGGCAAAGCAAAATAAATGAAAATCAAACTAGAAAGAAAATGGAAACCCTTTAATAGAGAAGTAATAGAAGGGATTTATAAATATTTTAAAATCATGAGATTATTATGTGGCTATTCTAGTTGGAGTGTAGGAATTTCCACAATGTACTGACAGATAAGGAGAGCAAGATGCTGATAATCATACGTAATACGAGCTCATTTTCCTAAGATAATGAGAAAATAACCAATATTTCTAAGTGCAGAGGACATGTGCTTGAGATGGTGTTATAATATAAACATAATGAAAGGTATCATGTGTTTAATCTCTTAAAGTTGTTACCTGTCATGATTTGGGTCAATTGAGTACTGGAAGAAGGAAAACATAAAGACCACATGCTAATTTGACCCAGTATAAAGACATCGATGATACAATAGATGAGGCCTTCAGTGGTAGCACCAAAGGACTCACATGGAGAAATGACCAAACAGTCATTCATCGCAATTATCATGATGTGTGCTAATGTGGTCTATCAAAGGTGGGTTTTATTTGTTATTTTTTTCTTTATTTTTTTAAAGGTTTTATTTGTTTATTGTGAGACACAGAGAGGAAGGCAGAGACACGGGCAGAGGGAGAAGCTGGCTCCCTGCAGGGAACCCAATGTGGGACTCTATTCCAGGACACTGGGTTCACGTCCTGAGCCGAAGGCAGATGCTCAACCACTGAGCCACCCAGGCATCCCATTTTCTTTACTTTTATACATTCTCTGAAAAATGTAGAATGGTTCCTATAATACTCTTTTTATAAATTTTCATTTTTTTTCTAATACCATCAATATAAATAATGCAGGGTGAAAAAAGCCAGAGATGAGATTCCAGTTAAAAATTTCTTATTCCAATACTCCTTGCAGAATTCATGTATTTTTCAATTATTTAAAATAAGGAGTTCTGGCACTTCCTACACTAAATCTCTATTTGGGCTTATTAAGTTTGAAGTTTGGTTAGCAAGAATCTGGGTTTGTGTGCACGTGTGTGTGTGCATGTGCGTGTGTGTATGTGTGTGTTTGCTTCATAAACTAAAATAGCTTGCCTAAATGTAGGTGGTTATGTCATATATCATATAGTTACCTAAAATATGAGACATATTTGAAGAGCATTTCAGAGATGCACTTTTATTTGCATTCATTATTTTATTTACACTATTTTTTATTTTTATTAAAAATTTTTTAATCGAAGAATAATTTACATACAATATTATGTTAGTTTCAGGTGAACAACATAGTGATTCAATAGTTATATGTGTTATGAAATGGTCACCACAATAAGTCTACTATCATCGCTCATGATACAAAGTAGTTACAATATTATTGACCATATTCCCTATACTGTACTCTTACAATGCCATATCTTAATTTCATAACTTAGAGATTGTACCTCTTAATCCCCTCCACTTATTTTGCCAGACACGCAGTTTTAGTAATGATTCATAACAATAACTTTTGTACCAATACTCTATTTGCAGAAGCTTTTCAAAGAATCTAGTGAACCCAAGGGAAGATTTTAATTTCCTCACTGTTTGGCAATACAAAGAGGATGCTGTGTGTATTCTTCTACAATTCTAAATAATTCAGATGAATGCTCTGACTTTTAATGAGGCGTTCTCATCATTTTTCCATTTGAATATTTTTAGTACATTTTGGATGTGTTTTGGTTTCTTTTCTCTCTTTGTGTCTTGCACTGAAAAAGATGCAAAACAATCCAACAAGTCTGTAATAGACTCATATTTTGAAAAGTCAACCTAATTTCAGAGAAGTCAAATTTATCTGTTTACCCACCCCTCTGTCCATCCAATGATCTATTATGTATGTATGTATGTATGTATGTATGTATGTATGTATGTATCTATCATTTATCATCTATGTCTCATCTATCTATCCCTAATCTAATCTTTGTAAACACAAGTTTTTCCTCTTTTAGGTCAATAATCTGATCCAGTCAGAGACATTGGATGCTTCCACTACTGAGTCTGAGAAAGGGATCCCCTAGTGAAGATGTCAAGAGTGGTCTCAAGCAATTACTAAATAAGACTATTTCAGAAGACTGAGTTAAGTTTTCTTTAATTTTTTCTTAAAAATATCAAAGGGGTGGCTGATGCCTTATTATTGCTCCTGTAGAAATCAATGTTGCAAGAATAGGTGGGAAAAATTTCCCCATAACAAAACTGGAAAACATAGTGGAGAAAAATCACTCCAAGATGGAGAATTAAGTGCTTTTCTTTGTGTAGTCATAGTCCTAGTTTGACAAAGTACTTGAAATTCTAATATTCAGAACCATGGGAAGTCCAGAGTAAAGAAAACCCTATTAACTTCCTGTCTCCATTTTTTGAAACCACACTATCAATGTGATATTTTCAAACTGTTACTTAAATTTGCCTTTATCCTTACTAGACACGTAAATAAAACACAATTCCTTATTACAGCTTTTAAAAGCTAGTCTACATACAAATTTTGTAATTCTATGCTTTTTCATTCATTTGTTCAACACTTGTTGATCATTGTTATATAAAATACTTTTCCAGTTTGCAGAAGACCCAAAATATCTTCCCTTACTCCTCTTCAGTTTCTCTGTATTCTATCCAAACTCTTTTCGGACTCATAATTTCTCCTGTTTTTATATACTACTCAAATGCCGTGAACTATTAAAATCAAAACAAATATCATGATCATTATGGTCGCAATGTGTTATTAGGGGAAAATACTCTCTTCATTCTGCAAGTTATTACACACATCACAGTTCTCTGCATTACTATTATTTAGGTGTAAACCTTATCTGCCCCATAAGATTACAGAATTCAGATCTAGGGCCTGTTAGTTTCTCTTACATTGCCTTTAAAGACTCTATGCTTTATATTTTCTTTCTGGCATTTGTAGCTTTCTATAATTTTTGTTGTTGATAACTGGTAAATTTGGGGTTTTTCTCTTTCCTCTAATAGAATGTAAATTTCATAAGGATGAGGAGTCTTGGGCAGCCCCGGTGGCGCAGCGGTTTGGCACCGCCTGCAGCCTGGGGCGTGATCCTGGAGACCCGGGATCGAGTCCCACATCAGGCTCTCTGCATGGAGCCTGCTTCTCCCTCTGTCTGTGTCTCTGCCCCTCTCTCTCTGTGTCTATGAATAAATAAATAAAAATAAAATCTTAAAAAAAAAAAAGGATGAGAAGTCTGGCTGCAGATAGTTTACCATATTTTACTCATGCTAAACATCATGTCCAACAAAAATATAGTTGTTAAAATATAGTTATTAAACGAATTGAAGACTTAGAATTCATTTTTTACTAGCTAAAAAATTTTGTGTCTAGGGGAACTTGGGCTGTTGTTTGGCACTGTCAAAGCCTTGCATCAAAATGCATATTTTGTCTTTCACTTCTCCAGTACTGATATACCCAGAAATAAATATTGCTTAAATTTCTAAGGAATGTTGTAAGACTTTGGTAATTTTCCTGTATTTTCGGTTACCTGTTTATACTTTTGTTTTAAAATGATTTTATATTTACAGAAGATCTGCAAGGATATTGCAGAGCTCCTATATATACTTCACTCAGCTTCCTCTAACCACAATTATGGTGCATTCATCAAAACTAAGAATGTAACATTAATGCAATACTTTTAACTAAAATAGTGGCTTTTCAAAAGGTCCTTTTTCTGTTTCAAGATCTAGTCCAGGATAAGACATTGCATTTAGTCATTATGTCCCCTTATCTTCTCTAATCTGACAGTTTCTCCATCTTTCCTAGTTATTCATGACCTCGACACTTTGAAGAGAACTGGTTATATATTTTGTAGAACACTCATCATTTAGGGTTCTTACACTGTTTTTCTCATTAAACGTTTGGTTATATTGGGGTTATAGATTTTGAGGGACAATATAAAAAAGTAAAGAGGAAGACATATTTTTAAGTAGAATCAAATAACCAATTTAGTAAGTGAAAACATTCCAGAGAAATAAAACATACTACTTGGCCAAAATAGTGAAGCAGCCACCAAACCTGGCAACAGGATGATAGTTTAAAGGCAGATGGTGAAAACAAAAACTTGGCGATTCTGGTGCGGGTTTAACACACAATACAAGGGCAAGATAAAAGGAGACAACATTAAAAAAAAAAAAAAACTGTTAAGTTTTAAAATTCCATTATCATTAGTTTACATAGAAATAATTATCATAGTTTATCATAGAAATAATTTTACAATAGCCCAAGTTTCACAGCATTGTAAACCTTTATGTATTTCATGAATATTTAAATGAACTTTCCACTAAAATCTTTTCACAAATTATTAATTCAAAATTTTATTAGAAAATAAATTAATTTTAAGATAAACTTTTTAAATATATATAAACTTTTTATAAATAAAGTTAAATATATAATAACATATATTATGTTTAATAATAAAATTTAAATTTTTTAATAAAATTATTTTGGTTGCTTGTTAAATATTTCAATGATTTTCTGAGTTGCAACTATTCAAGATGAACTAGTTTAATACTCACTCCAGGGGCCAGCAGTTTGTATCTGTTTATATTCATTGCATGTCAAATCAGCAAAAGACAGAAATATTGATTTTTCCATAATTCAGAGTTAATTTCATAAAAATTTGGAACAGTAGTGGGAGTTTTAATTATATATCTCATCATAAGTTTTCAAAATTATTTTAGACACATGCTTCAGGGGCCAATTTTCTATGTAACTTTCATTTTTTTTATAAGAAATTAAATTTGTATTTCTAAGAAAGGCACTTTCAAAGAGATACTTGAATATTGTGTTCCTAAGTTACCTACCATTTTTGTATACAGTAAATCCATTTAAAATTTATAATCATATATCTAATACATTTAATGTCGCTAATATGGAAATATTTATTTTCTTATTTTAGCAGATTTTTTATTCTGGAAACACTAGGTCAAACTTCAAATTATAATGTAATTAATTTCATGACCCCACAAATTTTCAACATTAAGACGTTAGCTCTTTGATAGTTTTCCATTCCAATAAACTGTATGTCCCAGAATATGATTGTATACTTAGATCTATGTATAACTTTAATTAATTATTCAATAATCAATAAACTATTTTAAAATGCAGATTTATACAATTTAAAACATGAAGCCCGGTGTTGCAATATAAGGGACTCTGACTCTAGGAAAGCCCAGTGTTGCAATATAAGGGACTCTGACTCTAGGAAATTTCACCTACAAAATGGGTGTGATATTCACACTTCCTACTTCAAATCATTTTTTTCTACAACCTACGCTGTGTAGACTTAGCCTTTTTTTTTTTTTTTTTTTAGAGCGAGAATGTGCAGGAGTGGGCATGGGGGGCCAAGGGAGAAGAGCAGAGGGAGAAGGAGAAAAAGAATCTTAAGCATCCTCCATGCCCAGGGCACAGCCCCATTTGGGGCTTAACCTCAGGACTCTGAGATCATGACCTCAGCTGAAATCCAGATTAGAATGCTGTAACTTTACCAACAGAATCACCCAGACACCTCAACATTTTTTACAGAAATTTTAAAAATATATGATAAAATTTAGACTAGAAGCTTTCATTTAAGTGAGTTTATTTACACTTAAGTAATTTTTAAACTCCTGCTATTTTTGTATAGTTTATTTTAAAAGTTTGAAAATATTTCATAGGTTTGTCTTTTATTAGAGGTTTGTTGAGACTCAAGTTATCTCTATCTGCACAACTTACTTCCCCTAATTGAGCAGGTAACTATATTATAACGTGCATTAGTAATCATTATAATTGTGTAAAAATGTATATATTATGCAATGATTATCTCTAAATAATGGCATATACATGTATAAATAATAATATGAGCTAAACACTCAGATTAACACCTTTTTTGATCCACTTTTAGATGACAATTCTAACTTTTCCTTCAAAGGCTAATAGGTGTTTTGTAATAAAATTATATTTTATTTTTAATCCAAAGGCCTTCTTTGTCTAGCGTTCCAGTAACTTTTAGAATCTGGACACTTAGGTGAAAGTAGGTGCAAAAATAATGGTTTTAGGCTTTAATACCTATCTTTTGTGATTAAAGGAAAATCTGTAACTCATGATTGGAAATCTTGTTGTTTTACTTAAACTTATTTCAGACACAAACAACAGAAAAACCTCTGAAAGTGTCCTGAATAATAAAAGGTATATTATTTCACAATATTAATTCCAAAGTGCTTAATCTGAGGTGTTTTGCACTTCAAGCATGGATTGCAGATACCTGGGAATCTCAGGAAAATGTCCAGGTTCTCATGAATACTAAGATTTTTAATAATAATAATACCCAGCTATTATTTACCTATTTTATTTTCTTTCTCTCAAAAGCAGAGAGTGACATTTTCCAGAAGCTATGTTATGTATGGTATCATAACTAGATGGGATGCACAAAAAGATGTGAGAATCTAGTCAGCTTTTATGAAGCAAAAGTCTGAAAGATTTGCAAAAATGTACAGTAATGTTACATTTCACACAATAATTTTATTTAAAAAATTACAGTTATGTCTCATAAAACATGCTATTCATGGTAATGTATAATGATTATTTTAATTTTGAACAAATTTGTAAATCATTTTAAAGCTTCTCATTTTAAAAAATTAAGATTTTATTTATTTTTCAGAGAGGAGAGAGAGAGTGAGTGTACAAGCAAGCAGAGGGAGAAGCAGGCTCCCTGTTGAGCAAGGAGTTCAATGTGGGTCTTTATCCCAGGATCCTGGGATCATGACCTGAGCCAAAGGCAGAAGCTTCACCAACTGAGCCACCCAGGTGACCCTAAAATTCTTTTTTATTTTTAATTTACATTCAGTTTAGAAAAAAAATTCAATTTAGTTAACATATAGGGTATTATTAGTTTCAGAATTTAGTGATTCATCAGTTGCATATAACACCCAGGGCTCACTACATCAAATGCCCTCCTTAATGCCCATCACTGAGTTGCCTTCATTTTAAATTCTAATACAGGAAATATTGATAGATACATCCCATATAAACAAAAGCTCACTGGAGTCCTTAATAATTTTTAAGACTATAAAGAAGTCCCAAGTCTCTGGAATTTGAGAGCTGCTGGCTTAATAATACAGACCATTGAGCACTTGGTACTTTTCATCAACTAGTTCTGTCATTACCACAGACATTAATAATTTCTCCTCTGTGACCTTCTTCATAGTTAGGAAATACTGCAGTAATCCCAGGTATCACATGCAGTTCTGTGATGCAGCAAAGAAGACAATCAATTACTCCTAAATTCTTTCTT
Organism: Canis lupus familiaris; assembly: GCF_011100685.1. NCBI lineage: Eukaryota > Metazoa > Chordata > Mammalia > Carnivora > Canidae > Canis > Canis lupus. The sequence goes on from NC_049255.1 coordinate 30,195,965, forward strand.
TTATGAGAGTGGTAAATGTTACTCATGACTCCCAACAGAATTTATTGTATGCCCCACTGGCTGGGAAAGGATAAATGACTATGTTAATCAATCAGTCTCAAAGGGAATGACATCACTTTGAGCGCTTGAGTCCAGCTGTCATCCATTCCTAGGTACAGGAGGAGGGAAATCAACTTCCTGGAACTTTTGGCCAAGTGGAGGATGAATATTCAAACTCAATATAAATTCTAAAAGCAAGCCACACTTAGCTTAGGGAATATATGTGGATAAAGTGAGTGTGTCATTTACATTTGTTGTACTGAATTAATTCTTGAAACTTGGGCAGGTATTAGACACTGTCTCATATGTGGTTCTGGCCATAGTCTTTGTCCAACTAATCCTATTCTGAGATTCTTAGTGTTTAAAATTGTAACCTTTGTAATCCACATTTAAAAGTTAAGGTAGTAAATGTAGCTGGCTAAGTGGGTAAATAATTTCAAAAAAGTAGCTTAAAACAATAGTTCAGTGGTAGACATTCAATTGCAAAGAGGTTGAAGATTCAAAATAAATTAGAGTCACAGATCTCAGAGCTTTCAGTATATTTAAAACAGAATATCCTATTCTTTCTTTGACAAATGCACCTTTTCCCAACATACTGAAAATAAAGTATATATGTGAAATTCTGTAAAGATTATAAGACATTAAAAAACAGTAGCACCTCATTATGTCTATAGTATAGTTGCTAATTTATTTATGATTATGTTTATTGTTTTACTTTGACTTGATTCTGAACCTTCTAAGAACACCAGACTGTGATGCAGTGTTTTAGCTACTAATCCTGGTCCTATGATTAATTTCTATGCTTCCTTTCATATAAAGTTTTGATCTTCATTTTCTAATTTATGTAACTATTTATAAAATGATTAGATTAAGAAAAAGGACATCTGAAATACTCTGAGATGTTAAACTTCCTTTAGTAGATATAGTCTTCAATGTTTGTAAGTTATAATGACTTGACTTGAATTGGTTGACCTTGTGATTAATTTTCTGGGGAAGAGATTTGAAGGCTACATGTGGTAAAGAAATGATATTTTAGATGCCTGTCACAAACTGATGAGCATGATAACTTCATAGACATTAAATTACGTTATCTATTTTAAGTGTGGACATAATCTTGCCTGACAAGTATTAAAAAATTCTTATAAATATTTGATATTGTTCTAAAAAAGGTATGGTCTTAGTTTGTGTTTTAGAATGAAGATTCCGATTAATCTACATTGCTATTATCACATTCTTAGAATGTGTACATTTTTACAAAATGTAAATTAAATGCTTTGATTATTTCAACATCACTTCAAAATACTTGCATGTATATTTATCACATAATGTTAGAAAGAGAGTGCTGACTCTCTTACTTTCCATAGACCATAAGCACTAATAAGAGTTTTTTATTGGTAAGTATTATACATTTTGTATTGTAGATTGCATGCATATAAGATTGAGACATTATGATATATCAGATTAAACATAAAAAGTTCAAAGCTGTTTTCAAATTAAATACCAATTTACACAGCTGACAATATTTCAGAGTACCTCCAAGCGTAAGTATGTTTTTGGTCCAATATTTAGAATAGTTTTGATTCAAAGTAACCTCAAACTAGTATCTCTCTCCCTCTCCGTCTGGTTGTATTGACAAATGATCCAACTGAAAACAAACACATTCGATTTAAAAGGAAAATATTACATCCAATTTATATCCCTCCATAAGTGAGAACATAACCATATAAATCAATTATACAGTTGAATTGAATAGCAGTTATAAGAATTTAGTCAAATCAATCAATTCAGCTGTATTAGTGAAACAATTTATGATTTTGCCTATAAATCTGAAGTTTCCAACTTATATTTAATTCTATCTCAAACATCTCCCATACAGAAGTTGCTTTGCTGATGGCAAATTAGTATTGCCCATATCTCCAGGGGAATTACTTCAGGGTGGTGATACATTTTACCAAAATTAAAATTAAATTTCAGTTGTCTCATAATAGTTTTTCATAATCATCTGACAACCTAGTTAGTTAACACTACCAACATATTTTCTCTTCTGAAAGCCTAACAGGTGTTTGGTAGATTTTCTTCATCTGTTACAAATCAGTACTGATTCCAACTGGACATGTTCCATTCAATAGATGGACATTTTTTATACTTTTAGATATCCTGCACCTGTTCAAACAGTATCAGCTCCAAACCTGTCTTCTTAGTTGATGCTGGCTGTTCTGCTCTTGACACCTGGCCCATCCGATCCACATCATTGTCTCCATAGAAGAGATTTATTATACACATACTCTTGCACCTGTCTCAAATTATCTAAATCTGTCTATGTCTGGCACGTCGGTCTTAGTGGGGCTGTGGAAGGATAGGTTGACCTGGGTTGAGTCACATTTTTGCTTCATAACAAAATGCTATATTAATTCTCTAAAAACTTTATGACTATATCAAAGTGAATTTTAGCTATGTTACTATTAGAAACTATATTAAACTGAAAATTTCATACTTAAATTTTTCCAATTTTCAGAACAAAATAGACATTTTAAGAGTCAGAGGATTGAGGGTGTGCTTATTATGTAGACTAGGAAAAAATTGACCTCATTACCTTTAGTGCATCTATGATAGGAAAGGTAAGTAAAACTAATCTCTTGGGGAAAAAAAAGAAACATTCATTTACATAGTCCATGAAAATTTAAGTTAGCTAATATTGATCTTCTTGGGGGGGGAAGAATGGAATAAATGGAAGGAATAAAAATGAAAGAGGGAAGAACAAGTTCTAGTTCTAAAAAATGATATTTATGGTTAATGTAAGTATTTTTCTCAAAGATATATTAAAAATTCTGAAGACTTGACTATCTTAACATTGTTGGGATGACTCCTTCTTTTGCTATGAAAACTATGGGAATTAGAAATAAATATTAGGTGTGCCTATTTTCAGTTTTTCTAAGTCAAAAGAGAATCCTGTTTCTCAATAATGAGTAACATACCCAAAAGTGATTTTTAAAAAAAGAACCCACTTTGCATCTTCACAAAATAGATTTCTTTTTTTTTTTTTTTTAGGTAGAGGGATTCCATAACATAACCCACAGAAGTTCAGTTTCAAGAAGATAATTGCAGTAGTACAGTTTTGAATGTTCCAAATTTCTTCTTGAAAAATAGTAGAAATGATTTAATGGGGAAAAGTAAATAAGCATATCACCAACAAAGTGGGCTGATAGAGGATCCCCAGATACCTGGGAATAAGTGGATGTTACTACAACACCAGTAGGGGAGACTAACTCAGGATCATCTATGTGGTAAAAATAGTGAGAAATTAAAGGAGATTACTGACAAATTCAATGAAACAAAGACTCCAATATTATTATCAGATATCTACAATGAAGAGGACACAATTCTGAGTGGGTAAACTTGTTCAGTTGAACCTACAATGATAGGTAACACTGACAGAAATCCTTCCGTGATCAGACTTGAGAGTCTCTCTCCCTCTCTCTCTCACACACACACATACACACACACACACATGCACGCACTGTCTGTTGTTAGTAAGTGGCCATGGATGGACAAAATAGTGCTGACATTTCCTAAACCTTTGAGGTTCTCAGAGACATTCAACAAATATCTCCTTCCAGAAGGATAGAGTTTTCTGTTGAGGCAAAACTTCAGGAAGAATGAACCATATTGAGCATGGCAGGATCACTAGGGATAAGGAAGAGAAAATTCAGATAACAGGGAACAGAATCAGGCTCAGAAGAAGATTCCAGAACATACTATAACCACAATACAAAGTGTATGAAGGTGAAAATACTAATATGGAAAGCAAGACTAGAAGGTAACAAACCTGAAGACAGATTGCTTGTTGCAGGCATATCTCTGAAATAAAGAGTAGGGGCTACACAAATAGGGCTTCATGGTAATTTAAGAAAAAATCTTAGAAGAAGAAGGAGGATGAGGATGAGGATGAGGAGAGGTGAGAAGATACTAGCATGGTCCACAATCTTTGTTTCTTCAGGAAAACCAGGCTCTTAAAATTAAGCAAACATTATGTGGAATATAAGACATAGTGAAATGGACCATAAGGGAAGGGAGGAAACTGAGTAATGAAAAATTAGAAAGGAAGATAAACTATGAGAGACTCAACTCTGAGAAACAAAGGGTTGTAGAAGGGAAGGAGGGTGAGGGGATGGGGTGACAGGGTGACTGGTAATAAGGAGGGCACATGACAAGATGAGCACTTAGTGTTACAAGTGCTGGCAAACTGGCAAACTGAATTTAAATATTTTTTTTTAATTGAGCAAAAAAAGAAATGAAATCAAATGCAATATAGATACTCTAAGGAAAAAAATGTCAAATGAACCAAATAATTTTGTTAGTGAATTTGAAAACATTCCTATAATGTGACTATAAAACACATGATAACTGTAATAACTAATATTTTTAAATGAATGAAATTAAGTAATAAAGAAAATGAAAGTTTGAAAACAGTACAGGGATGCCTGGGTGGCCCAGCGATTTAGTGCCTGCCTTTGGCCTGGGGCATGATCTTGGAGTCCAGGGCGTGATCCAGGAGGATCCTGGATCCAGGGATTGAGACCCACATAGGACTTCCTGCGTGGAGCCTTCTTCCGCTGCCTAATTCTCTATATCTCTGTCTCTGTGTCTCTCATAAATAAAGAAATAAAATCTTAAAAAAAAAAAGTACAAATCCCATAAACTCAGAACAAGGTAGCCAAATAACAGAAGAATGCTGAATAATATTAGAGCTCAGGAGAAGTATTCAAAAAGAAGAAAATTAGAAATGAAGGCTAAATTAGAATAAACAGAGCACATATAGACTTCTGAAAGCAATGTAAGAAAAATAGATGTTAGTATGTAGAAAAATAATGACAAGTTAGAGATCTAGAGAAAATGAAAAGGTTTCAAAGGAAAATTATATAAGTGACAAAGATATTTACCATACATTTAATTCCAGCCTCCTCCCTCCCAAAAAGCACTCTCTCTTCCCTAAAATGTGAATAAATCAGAGGAAATATATAGACCTAAATTAGGAGAACTTCTTGTATTTCAGAAATATGTTGATGGGGCATACTGTGTACCTGGGATAATCAACAGCTGTTAAATAACAGCAAGTATTAGAAACAATTTAAATTTGCATCAGAAATTGATTGAGGGGCACGTGGGTGGCTCAGTGGTTGAGTGTCTCTTTTTGGCTCAGGTCATGATCCTGGGGTTCTGGGATCGAGTCCTGCATCTCACTCCTGGCAGGAAGCCTGATTTTCCCTCTGCCTGTGTGTCTGCCTCTCTCTGTGTGTCCTTCATGAATAAATAAATAAACAATCTTTAAAAAAGAGAAATTGTTTAGATTAACAATGACACATCAGTACACACATCAAAACACATGGAAAATGCATCTATGTAGTGATATGGAGTGCTTTCCAAAATTTTTGTTTAGTGAAAAGACAACTTTAGTTTCTCTCACTAAATACAGACTGGTAGGTAGCTAGGTAGGTGGGTATGTATGTATGTAGGTAGGTAGGTAGATGATAGATGATAACTGAAGTTAGTTTTTGAGCCTTGCTGGATCACTGGCAAGAAAGTTGAAGAAATAGATATGTTTTCTCTTTATTTTGTATTTATGTGTGTATATATTATATAGTATATATTCATTATATATTATATATTATAGACTATATATTATCTATATAGAGCATGTATATGTGTGTGTATCTTTATCATCCAACTTTTCCTGATATTAATATCATTCATAATCATAGAATACTTATCAAAAATAAGAATTTAACATTGGCATAATGCACAATTCTTAAAAATACTATTTAAAGAAACATTAGAATAATAAACAGTGCTATTAAAATGGTTAACCATAGGGAAAGGGAAGAAAAAAGGAAGGAAAGGAGGGCAGGAGGGAGGAAGATTGGGAAAGAGACCCTGAAATAGGAAGGTGGGGGTAGTTTTCAGGTCCATTAATTCTCTGATTCATTACTGGACCATACCAGTGAGCCGATGGTGATGCTTCTTGGATGATTTTGTACTGAACTATGACAGGAAAGGGTTTAAAATCACTTCCCTGTGGTTAAGGTTTAAGGAAGACCACAGAAAAAATATAAAATATTGAAAATTATATCTGTTCTTAAAGGCTAACTATACTAAGTCCGCAAAGAAATCTGACTACTACTCAGAGGGTGGAAAAAATATTTTTATCTAGTCTCTGATTGTTGATTTCCCCTTACTTATACTTAATTTTTTATTCTGAAGCTTTAGAAACAAAAGCTTTTAAAGTTGAAGATTTTGAAACTTACCCTAAATACTTATCCCAAATACCTTCCCTACAATTTACTATCTTAATGTTAAGAATTTGGTGCTTACTCCTATCAACCAAACTCTGGAATTTATCCCTGAGGCATAAATGTATTTGCCTGTGGCAAATATTTAGAGTACTAACTTGATAGAGACTGCAAGTTTTATGATGTGTATAAATTGACATATTTATGTATACATTTCTGAGGTTAAATATAGTTCTCAATATTTATATTAATAAAATATTTAATAACCCAGCTATTAATTAAAATAAATATGTTCTGAACTACTATTTCTTTCCTAGCAGTAGAAACAGTTAAGATAGGCTCACAATTTTATAATAATATCCTTGAAAGGGATCCCTGGGTGGCGCAGCGGTTTGGCGCCTGCCTTTGGCCCAGGGCGTGATCCTGGAGACCCGGGATCGAATCCCACGTCGGGCTCCCGGTGCATGGAGCCTGCTTCTCCCTCTGCCTGTGTCTGTGCTTCTCTCTCTCTCTCTCTGTGTGACTATCATAAATAAATAAAAATTTTAAAAAATCTTAAAAGAAATAATAATATCCTTGAAAATTTAGCTAACATACCCATACTATTGAAAACCCTTTAGATGAGGATAATAGCTGTTGTGAAAAAGTCTGCACTTTCCATGTCAGATACCAGATTTTAAAAGATCTATGCTTATGTCCACCATAGCTAAACTGTGGAAGGAGCCACGATGTCCTTCGACAGATGAATGGATAAAGATGTGGTGAATATACACATGGAATATTACTCAGCCATCAGGAAGGATGAATACTTACCATTTACATTGATGTGGATGGACCTGGAGGATATTATGCTGAGTGAAGTAAGTCAATCAGAGGGAGACAATTATCATATGGTTTCACTCATATGTGGAATATAAGAAATAGTGAAAGGGACCATAAGGGAAGGAGGGTAACTGAGTGGGGAAAAATTAAAGAGGAAGACAAACCATGAGAGACTCTGATTCAGGGAAACGAAGGGTTGCAGGAGGGGAGAGGGGTGGGGAGATGGGGTAACTAGGTGGTGGGCATTAAGGAGGGCACATGATGAGATGAGCACTGTCATGCTATGTGTTGGCAAAGTGAATTTAAATAAAATTTTAAAAAAATCTATGCCTATCTATAAAGTGATTTTTGCCACTTAATTGTCAAGACAGTACAAGAAAGAGATATGTTTTCTCTTTATTTTGTATTTATGTGTGTATATATTATATAGTATATATTCATTATATATTATATATTATGAAATTCAGCAATACAGGCTGGAAGAGTTCAGTAATACAGACTAGAAAAAGAAAGTTATCCACAATAAATTATTTTATCTTTTAGAGACATTTAGTTATAGTCCGGTCTTTGGCAAATTAGTTACTGTGTATGAGCCTTAGTCTATTCATTTATCAAATGGAATTAGGAATTTAGTATCTGCTTCATGGAGCTGGTGGGATGAATACATGAGAGGACTCAAAAAACGCTGCCACAGTATGAATAAAGAATGTTACTTTTATTATATCCTTATCATTTTTTTCTGTTTATTTCTAATTTTATAATGTTGAGATCATAACATACATAGTTTTAAACTTGCTTTTATTCATCTGATAACATATTTGGAAATTTCTACAGATATATAATTTTTAAAGTAAAATTTTTTAAAAGTTTATTTTTAGAGCAGTTTTAGGGTCACAAAAATATATTTTTAATAAAAGTATATATATATTTATGTACTTATTAACATGAATATATTATAATAATATTAATATATGTTATATACAATTCAATTCTGTAAGGGGATTCAGGTTTATTATCTTTGTTCCATTGTAAATATTTGCATGGTGGATATCTTAAAACAAACAGTTCTGTGAAATACTATGATTATTTTCCTTAAAGTGAATATGTACATATCATATGGCTTGGTCAAAAATAATGACATGAAATTTCTTTGTTTTGTTTTTCTTACCTACTCTCCTTCCATAAGTTTTCATCTCTATGTACTTACACTTAAATTATCATTTTTTAAAAAAATAGGTTGCTGAGCATAAATACATTGACTATGCTTTGTGTATTTTCTGGTCACTGGTATTTATTTTTGGTGAGCTGATTATCTTTTGGGGCTCTACACACATTTATTTTAACTGTGGAGCTCATTTAACTTTTATAAGTACACATACCAAACATTTGGATCTTAACCACTGTGCTAGTTGTTAATTGTATGCCACTCACAATCATTTCAGAGATTTCTCATAAAGTTGCTGAATGGGGAAGCAGGAAATTAATTTTCCTTTTTACATATTAATCATCACTGCATAGTAGTATTTCTTCTAATATATGTGATAAAAGTTTTAATATAATTATTCTACTTTAAAAATTTACTTTTAAATATACTTTTTTCCCATCTTAGGAAATTAAATGTAGGCACACTTTTACAATAAATTCAGATTCAGTGAACAGAGAAGGGGAATGCTTGTCTTTTGACTTCACTGGGGGACTTAAATGAAATGCATAGAAATTAGAAATGATGTGCTTCTAAACTCAATACTCTTACTTTTTCTGCCAAGGAAGGGGGATTGTTTATGTGTGCTTTTTATGTTTATTTTATTGTTAAAGGATTGCATTGGTTCAGATCTTTTTTCTCAAAGACGTTCAAACCAGACTTTTCTGAAGACAAAGATTTTCCCTTTTGACTAGATAATCAGAAGAGATGTTTGCTTTAAAAAAAAAAAAAGCTTGAAAGCTTTTGAACATCAGCCATTTTAATTAAAATTAATTTAGCACTAAGAATTCCTAGCAGTACTATTTCTAGAAAGACTTCTTAGAATAATTGTAATTATTTAAAGAGAAAAAGAAGGGAAAGAAGGAAAACAAGGAAGAAAAGAAGGAAGAGAAGAAGAGAGGGAGAAAGGAAAGAGAATGTCTTGAATTTAAAATGTGTCTTGTTCATTTGTGGGGTTGAGGGGGGCCAGAATCAATTATTTCTTGTCAAATTATTGAAAGCCTCTGACCATCACATTTATATATATTTTAAATTACAGGCTACATAATTCACAAAAATAAGCTATACTAAAATAAGCAACAATTCTATATGGCATGTCTCTTGGAATTAAGGCCAGAGGTCACTTTAAGAAAACATAAATATTTTTTGAGTGACTAAGCTACATACAGCATATTCTAGAAGTTATAGACAGAAATTGTATATCGGAGATTTACTATCCAAATTTTCCCTTTAGGGAACTCCTGATTTGAGAGATAACACATCTTCTGTAAGTTATGTTTTTAATAAAGGCGTTAAGGCAAACTTGACTTCTTAGCTTAGTTACTTCCTCCTGGACGCTTCAGCCTTTTTTGTATGCTTGGATTCCATTCCCCTCTATGTTCTATGATATATACACATTTTTCCATATGTATGAAATCTACATCTATCTATCCATCTATTTATCTGACAGAGAGAAACAGAAACAGTGAGATGCTTGCTCAGTGCTTAGAAAAAATTAGGATTTAAGAAATAGCTACAGAATGACTGGGTGTATAAGAACTAAACATTATGTTACTTGAATGAAGAAGGCCCTTTCTTTGTATTTACTGAGCCTGGCTGAGTGTTCATTACTTTCTCTTTCTTTCTCTTTCTTTCTTTCTTTCTTTCTTTCTTTCTTTCTTTCTTTCTTTCTTTCTTTCTTTCTTTCTTTTTTTCTTTCTTTCTTTCTTCTTTCTTTCTTTCTTTCTTTCTTTCTTTCTTTCTTTCTTCTTTCTTTTTTTCTTTCTTTTTTTCTTTCTTTCTTCTTTCTTCTTTCTTTCTGATTTTATATATTTATTTGAGAAAGAGAGAGAGAGCCAGAGAGAGAGCACGACCTGAGGGGAGAGGCTGCAGATTCCTCACTCAACAGGAAGCTCGATGAGGGGCTGGTTCCCAGGACCCTGGGATCATGACCTGAGCCAAAGGCAGACGCTTAACTGACTGAGCCATCCAGGTGCTCGGTTGTTTTAAGACAGTAAAACAGGCAAGGAGATAAGTAAGTATAATAAAAGGTGATAACCAGAAATAATTAACAGAGGGAGGCTTCAAACTAAATATCAAAATGGGTACTCAGTGTGAAAAATGTCCTCTAATGGATTATATAACAAGTAAATGATCAGAAATAACGCTATTGATCATAAGGGATTATATAAATGTTTATAAGTTCCTGCTTATGAAATACAAAGGAATATCTTTCCATTTTTAAACATCCCTTAATTGTGTCCACACTGATATAAATATTTATATTAATAATGAAATAATTTGCAGAATTTGGGGGCTCATGTAGGATGAGAGAAGTCATAAACTGTACTAAAATATTTATTAGGAACGTGGTTTGTCCTATTTAGGGTAGAATCTATTGCGTCTGACAGAAGCTTGAATGACAAACTTTACAATTTGAAGAAACTATTAAAAAGTAAGTTTAACTCATCTATGAAAATATCTGTGACTCTAGAGAGAAAATAAGGAGAGTAGTATACACAGTAATAATTTTCTGTCTTGGAAAAATAAATAAGGATTATGAGGATTTCAAGAAATCAGACAAGTAGGGTAGAAATAAAGTCCTGTTAACCAGAACAAACTAAAATTTATATGTGTGGTGATACAAGAAGAGACATCATCATACTGATACTGCTCAGAAACCCCAGCACAGCTTTATCAAACAAGAATTACCTAGCAGAATTCTAATTTGGAGAAACATTTCAAACAGCATTATACTTAGATCTGGAAAATAACAAATGCTTGATTACATTACATGGTGCAAAGAATTAGTTTAATCAATAATTCCAATTAACTTGGTTAAACTTAAATGGTACTTTTCTTTTAATTTTATTTTAAATCGCAATATAAGATGGACTGTTAAATCCCATATCCCATTAGATGTACAGATATCAGAATATTTACTTAACATAGGAGTAATATATCTGTGCTAGATTTTTAGTAAATACTTTTGCTTTTAATTAAGAAAAACTAGGCACTTTTTTACATGCTATTGTTGCTTTTATAAGTTATTCACATCTTCATCCAAGAAACACCACATTGACATGGTCATTTCATAAGTTGTGGATATTGGTAAATCCTGGAATTTAAGTATATGATCTAAGAGAAATGAATCAATGAATAAAATTCTGTCACATACATAAAAACCCTCAGGTTTATTGATCCTCTCTCTAGATGAGAAAATTAGGTTAATTCCAACCTAAACGTGCTTTCATTTGTCTTCTGAGACTCTAGTCCATAGACTAGTTACTATTATCCAATAGACTTTCTTGCCTTAATGAAAATGTTCTATATCTACACATTCTAATATCATAGTTGCTAGTCACATGGGGCTATTGAACATTAGAAATGCAGCTAGCAGGACTGATAAACTAATTTTTAAGTTGCATTTGATTTTAATTGATTTAGATTGATATAGTCTGACTAGGGTAATCTGAAAAGCAGAGCTTGAAACTATAGCTTGCATGAGGTTAATTCATTATAGAAAGAAATTTCAGGGAGCAGGAATAGGGATGGGGCAAGTGAAACAAAGAAGGAAGGAAAGTTAATACAAGGATGCATTACAGAATTGGCCACTGATTATAACAATTAATGCTCAGTGTATGTAAATTGTAAGGCTTCTGAGAAGCTTTATGAAATTCACATCAAAACTGTCCACAGAAGATTAAAGGTGAGAGCATTTCTCCTTCTGCTCTCATTTCCCACTGATTCAGAATCTTTAACTTCTTCACAATTTGGGTTGTGTATGGGTGAGGACTAAAAAGTTTCACTGGGGACCTTCCTTATAGGGGTTTTAGAGGAAACTCGTAATAAGAAGAGTGATAGATGTGGGCCCTAGATGCACCATGTGTGTGAAGTTGGTAAAAGCCTGTACGACCACTGTCATAGCACTGCAGCAACAGGAGTTAGAGAAGTAGCTATGCAAGAAGTATAAAAATTTGAAATGAATAATACAGATAGGATCTCTGATCTTGTAGAATTTATAATCAAATGGAGTAGATAAGAAAATAAAAAAGTAATCAAATGAAAAGATAACTGGAAACTGTGCTGAATGCTGTTGAGAGAATAACCAAGGTATATGGCTAGAGCACAGTAGGTAGAGAGTTAATTTGATAGAGTCATCAGTAAGGAAAATAATATTAAAGCTAGAACATGGATGATGAAGAGGAAGCCAAGGGAAAAATATTGTGCAATCAATCAAGAAAAATCAAGAAAAATGTAAAGGAAACAATGTTTCTAAAATACCCCCTGGAGAATAGAAAATAAATACCCAGCCCACCCAACAAACAGATGATGAGTCATTATACTCATCCTATTAATTCAACCAATAAGGTTGCCAAGAAAAGGAATCTTTGATAGATTTATACAGTTGTTAAATCTGTATCAGATTTGTCTTGGCAACTGGGAAGTTTCTTTATTAAAGAAATGAAAATATATGAACCCTACTCTGAAAACTGAAAAGAGTTGAAGCCATAAATTTTGCTTTTAACAACAATGGCAGGAAGCATCTTTAAAACGGTAGATTGTTTATTGGAAAGACGACAACAAAGGACGATGAAAGCTGGAAGAGAAGAAAAGGAATTTTAAAGGAAGACAGTTTATTTGCCTGCATATAGCAGAGAAACAAAACTGGGGGGCTCTTGATCACTGACGTACAAAGATCTGACAGATTTCAAAACAGAATCTGATGGTGCTGGAATAACATTATTGAATTTTAGTGGCTAAATTAATTTCATTCTCCTTGGGAGTATATATTACCTTTGCTTTTTAATATCTCAATATGAAAGACTTAATGCACTTACTTGGAGAAATTAAATTTAAGGTAGCAACAGAATGCTTGAGCCAAGCGGATTAAGCACCATTTACCAACTAACAAATCATAAATTTAGACTTCAACTTTTTAAAACTGTGCTTTATAGGACCCTGATTTCTTCCCATCCAATCTTGGAGCCTCCATCCCTGAAATATTTTATTATGCAGGAAAAAAATTGCCCTTAAAAATTTGGCTGTGATTACTAAACCATCAAATTTAAATTTGTAGCAAATATTTTGTTCAAATTTAAATTGCCGTCTCATTTGGTCCTGTAGTGGTCAGTTTGTAACAGAATTATTATGGAAAAATGTGTATATATGTTTTTTAAGACTTTATTTATTTTTGAGAGAGCGAGCGAGCAAATGAGTGCAGGAGGAGATGGGGAGGGAGAGGAAGAGAATCTCAGACAGACTCCACACTGAGTGTCCCATGTGGGACTCCATCTCATACCTGTGAGATCATAACCTGAGCCGAAATCAAGAGTTGGGTGCTTAACCAGCTGAGCCACCCAGATACCCCAAATGTGTATATTTATTTACATAATGCTCACAGCAAATTTATGAAATAGACACCATTTTTAAACTAGTTTTACAGAAGACAAAGATGAAGCACAGAGATATTAAGTAACTTTTCCACTTTGTTCCACTGTGTCCTTTCAATTGAAAACTGTTGTTGACAGGAACTTGTTGACCTATCAACTCACTTTTTTATGTGTCACTCTGTAAATGCTAAAGAAAAACGCATGATTTTAGCTCCTTCCCTCAGTGTACCCACAACAAAGCCTACTCATTTGCGATTTTCCATTTCATATTTTGATCCTGATCCTAAAAAAAATACCACTTATTTCTTCTAGCCAAAAACCTAGGAGTCAATTTTTAGTATATTCAATTTCTCATGCCCTGCATCTCATGCATTTATCACATATTCAGTAGTTTCCTCTTTTAAAATACATTTATAATTTGTTCCTTTCTCTCCATTTCTGTGGCCTCTGTGGTCCAGGTCAATATCGTTAATCTCATACAGTAGTAATGGTGTTGTGGTGTCTCTCCTTCAAAACATCCATTATTATCCATTCTCCACACATCTACCAGGTACTTCTTTTTAAAATAAGAAACCAAAATGTTCCAGAACTTCAAATTAATATCATGACTGATGAACTATGCAAAATTTTCACTTTGTTTCTAAGAATCATTTCAATGTAACAGGTCTGAAATGTAACACCTGGACATTCCCCTTAAACCTGCTCTAGCCTTTATTCCTACCTTTTCTGTAATATCCCCCTTCACTATCACAATAAAATGTGCAAGTCATTCTCCATGAGACTATTCGCTATTTTCCTCCACTGTTTAACTGCTTTCTAAACCATCCATTACCCATCAATAAGCTAAATATTTTTCTCATTTATTTTTATTACTTACTTTCTCTCACATGACATGTGAACTCCATAGAGAACATTCTCCAGTGACTAGAATAGTTCCAGGCACATGGTAGGTACTCAATAAACATTTGCTGAATAATTAGATGGATCAATCAATCATGAATTGTCTATTAGACACTATGATATTTTGTGCCCTTTCCTTCTCTCTAATCTTATCTAGTCCCTCTCTTTTAATTTTCTATAGACACTCATGTGTTCACTCTGCTTGCTGATTCCTCACATGACTAGATATTTTGAAGCTTCTTAGGAGTCAATCTAAAGTGACTGTCTCAGAGAAATCCCATTTAAAGAATGTTTATACTCTGCATCACTAATAATCCCAAACGAACATCCAATTTTTATCACTCATAATATTTACAATCTGTAGATTTTTAAAAATTTGTTCCTGTACCTAATTCTTATCTCTTTTCTTAACAGAATGTGTGCTTCTTAAGGGCATAAGCTACCAGGTTGATCATTCTACCTTCAGCGATTTATCTCTTGCTGGAATACAACTGGAAATAAGATGTTGGAGAGGGAGAAAAGGGATTTTCAATTTAATACATTTTCTTGGTATGATGGAATTATTGGAGGCATTCCTAAAACATTATTTTTCTATATAAATTTATCTATATTTAATTAATTTTTCTACTTACTAGAAGGTTTACACATTTAAAAAGACAGTGATGTGGGTTATAAGTATTAAATTCTTCATCTCTTGCTGGGCCTTCTTCACCCCATGTGTGTTTGGAAAACAAGATTCTAGGCAGGTAGATCCTAGTACACTGGGCTAGATCTAGTCTCAAGCCAAGAGGATGGAACAACAGGCTCTTATCAGACTTTATTCCTGGCAGAAGCCATATAGGTTTTGTTTTTGTAGGCCTTATTGTTTGATGACATTTAATAAAATATTTATATTATTATTTTATTATTTTTATTTATTATTAATTTACTTTATTTTGCAGTTGTTTCCTCCAAACAACTCCAGGCTCTTCTTTAAAAAAGAGGGTATACTTTCTTTAAGATTTCCAAAGCCATGTTATGTCTTTGAGAAGTTTGACAGGAGTCTGATAGGTCCCCTGCTCCTTTCTTTTTCCCTTTTTTCTTCATCTTTCCCTTGACTCTTTCCTATCCCTCTTTTCTAAAAAATTAAGTGTTGTTGCCATACAATGTTATATTAATTTCAAATGTACAAAATGGTGGTTTTACAATCCTATTCATTATAAAACGCCCACCACACTTACGTGTAGTCCCCATCTGTCATCAAACAATATTATTATGATATTATTGACTATATTCCCTATGCTGTACTTTTCACCCTGGAGACTTACTGATTTTATAACTGGAAGTTTATACATCTTAATCCTCTATGTTTAGTTTGCCCATTGCCCTGTCCTCTCCTTTCTGTTGACTGCCAGTTTGTTCCCTGTATTTGAATCTGTTTTTTTTGTTTGTTTATTTCTTTCGTGGGTTTGTTGGTTGATTTTTTTTTTTTTTTACATTCTACATATACGTGAAATCCTATGGTATCTGTGTTTTACTGCCTGACTTGTTTCACTTAACATTATACCCTCTAGATCCATTCCTGTTGTTGCAAAAGGCTAGATTTCATTCTTTTTTATGATTAATATTTACATATTTACATATTATTTCTTTATCCATTCACATTTTGTTGAACTCTTAGATTGCTTCCATATCTTGGCTATTATAAATAATGCTACAATAAACATAGGGGTGCATATGTCTTCCCAAACTAGTGTTTTCATTTTCTTTAGGTACCCGGCAGTGCAGTTACTGGATCATATGGCATTTCTATTTTTCATTCTTTCAAGAACTTTCATACTGTTTCCCACAGTGGCTGCATTGATTTTCATTCCTACCAACAGTGCACAAGGGTTTCCTTTTCTCCATATCCTCTGAACATTGTTATGTCTGTCTTGATATTAGATATTTTGATACTAGACATTCTGAGAGGTATGAGGCAATATCTCATTATGGTTTTGATTCACATCTCCCTGATGATGAGTGATATGGAGGATTTTTTTCATGTCTCCTTTCTTTATATCATAAAGTTTGCTCTCTGGGGCCCTTTGGTGGTAGCAAAGAGACAGCTCATTCATCCATGTTTTAATATATGAAGTGACATCCTCTTTGCATAACCCAATTTATTTATGAGGAAAAAGCTCATTTTTCTGAACAGGCCTCATTTCTCTCTTCACTAACCTCCTTTGTAATTCCATCAATATTTTCACCATTCCTTGCAAGTGTTCATGATTTAATATAATACTCTCACCATTTTACTCTTTCACTAGTTTTTATGAAATCACATTAAGTATGATATCTAGTTCCCATTTCACACTTTGTTTTTTTCACGTGTCTAGTCTTATGTGCCTGCTTGTTTCTCCGACATATTTATTTGGAGGGTTCACTTCCACTTTGAATAATTTATGACAAAAATATAATTCCCTTTCAATTTCATTTTATTGCAAAAGAACAAAAAGACAAAATAGCAAAAAGCACATCTTTTAACAGTTCAGTCACTTCGCTACTATGTGAAAAGGCAAAAAATTTTGTGTAGGAGTTAAAAATATAATATGATTTAATTTTGATATGATTTATTTAAAACATAAGAGGATTAACATTTAGTTCATTTTATATGCAAAGAAAAATTTTAGATGACTTTTTTTGTCTTGTTTATCAAAACAGAAAATGTTCCTTTTACCCTGTTCTTTGCATACAAATGAACCAAGAACCCACCATCCACATGCAGTTTGAATTAATGTGTTCAAAGAAAGGGCAATAGATTTTCCTGAGAATTAAATTTACTAAAATAATTGAATTCTATTTTATTACATCTAACTAGCATTTATTGAGCAGTAGGGAAACAATTGAAATAGATACAAAATAGCTAGATTCTAGTTCATCTGCTTATTCAATGCATTTCTTATTGTGGTTGAATTGCTTTGTTTTTTTGTTTTTACTGCTGGTGTGTTCAGACCAGGTTCAGCAGGTTAGTTACTGAGGTTGTAAACTGAGCAAGATATAACATTCTTAGGCTTCAACTATTACCCTTTGACTCAAATGTTTATTTATTCATCTCCAACATGAATCAGTGATATACAAGGCATCTGATGTGTGGAGACCTGTGCAGGGTCTGATATTTTGCTCTATTTGTAAGGGAAAATGTATCACTGTAAGGTAAAAGATTTCACTGATGCAGTCAGAAGACATAAGATTCTGAGGCTTGAGAGGAGAGATTTTCCGTTCATAGTAGAGCAAAAAGCATGAGCATCACATCTGCATTTGTTGCCCTTAACTCACAAGTCTAGCAGGGGTTTGGTCAGTTGGAAACCACAAAGTATCTCCTCCTTCAGTAGGTTTGTGTCACAGCTGAGATGAGGAGATCCTAATCTTTTAAAAAAGATGCTGGCAAACCTGGGCATACTTGGACTGGAGAAAGATATTCTTTTTATCATCCTTACCTAGAAGGTAATATGTCCTATGCCCCAGAAAGGTGACATTATAAAGATAAAATGCCCTTGCAAGCATGATCCAAAATATACCTGCAGAAATACTGGAAATACAGAAATACCTGCATCATTTCCTACTACAGTATTGCAAAAATATGTTTATTGACACTGAGGAGTTCAGAATATAGTAAAGGTCAAAAGAAAATAAAAATGAAATAAGTTAGGGGCACCTGTGTGGCTCAGTCAGGTAAGCATCTGCCTTCAGTTTAGGTCATGATCCTGGGGTCATGGGATTGAGCCCTGCATTGGGCTCTCTGCTTATCAGGGAGTCTGCTTCTGCCCCTGCCCACTCATGCTTTCTCTCTCTCTTAAATAAATAGATAAGGGATCCCTGGGTGGTGCAGTGGTTTGGCGCCTGCCTTTGGCCCAGGGTGTGATCCTGGAGACCCGGGAGATCCTGGAGACCCTGCATGGAGCCTGCTTCTCCCTCTGCCTGTGTCTCTGCCTCTCTCTCTCTCTCTCTCTCTCTCTGTGTGATTATCATGAATAAATAAATAAAATCTTTAAAAAAAATAGATAAAATCTTCTTAAAAAGTGAAATAAACAATCTCTTATTTTCTTAATTTTATGTAACTGTACTTAAATATATAAAGTTTTTCTTTATATTATAGACTTCAGAAACACTACTTTGGGGACACCTGGGTGGCTCAGCAGTTGAGTGTCTACCTTTTGCTCAGGCCGTGATCCTGGGATCTGGGATCGAGTCCTGCATTGGGCTCCCCCAGGGAAGCCTGCTTCTCCCTCTGCTTGGGTCTCTGCCTCACTCTGTGTCTCTCGTGAATAAACAAATAAATAAAATATTTAAAAAAAGAAACACTACTTTGATTCTAGAATTTGGTTTAGTTTTAAAACAGCCATGAAAATATCCATATAATTTGTGAATGTCAATTGAAAGACAAATTGATTCATGGAATAGAAGCAAAATTGGGAAGGGCAGCAATTTCATCTGTAAAGACTTGTAATTAAAAATTAATGTCAACATGTAGGTGAATTGTATTTTCAAAATTACAATAACTTAATGAGCCATATTCTGATGCATAATAAACTTTGGAAAAGATGATGTGAAACTATAGGAATTTGTGTCAAATGAATGTTTGTAAAGTTTATTGAATGGTGAAAAAAGCCCTATATGTTATCATATCTTAAACTGTCAAAAAGAAAAATTATATCTTTCAAAATCCCTTAAAGATATGTATTCTTTAAACTTTTGATTTAATGGAAGTATATGTAATGAAAAAATAAAAGAATAATTTAGGTTTGCCCATCTTATGGTTTTGATATCTCCTTCAGTATAAGTATTTAATGCCCTTAGACTGTTGTATCCAAGAATACATAATAGTCTTCTTAGTAGCAGACAAACATTATTTTTAATATCTATTGCCACATCCCTAGACCATAATTTTAACTTAGCTGAAAAACAAGAAAATATTTATAAAGAACACTGATGCAAATCAATATGCATTAAAATATAAAAACTACTCTAGGAAGCCAAAAAGTGACTTCTGATCTTCCTTAAGTATAATTTTTAAAACCCTTCCTTCCAGAGTAACATAATAAAAGGATAAAACATGCTACTTTGGAAAGAGTCATAAATATTTCTAAACAAGTAGCTTCTATCTAGAATGATTTTAATGTTTTTTACTTTTGATTTTGGAAAATTTCAAATATATACAAAATTTGAGAGAGTAGTGTAAGAATCCCCATTTAGGGATGTCTGGGTGGCGCAGCGGTTTGGCACCTGCCTTTGGCCCAGGGTGTGATCCTGAAGACCTGGGATCGAATCCCACGTCGGGCTCCCTGCATGGAGCCTGCTTCTCCCTCTGCCTGTGTCTCTGCCTCTCTCTCTCTCTCTCTCTCTCTCTCTCTCTGTGACTATCATAAATAAAGAAAAATTTAAAAAAATTAAAAAAAAGAATCCCCATTTACCCATCAATGACAATATTGTTTTATCTACACACCTACTTACGTCCCTCCTGATTAGTCTCATAATAAATCCACATATCATTTCATTTTATCCATAAATATTTCACAATCATAGCTTTATTATTTTAACATTTTTTGAAACTTTAAGTACTAAAGAAAGGAGTAATTGTAGAGTCAATAAGGCTCTCATCACTCCATATGCCAGTACTTCAACTACATTTAGAAGGAGGCCTTTCTAAAGAGCTCTGTCCAGCCCTTCCTTTGATTTGATTCAAATCAAATCCCTTCGTTCAAATCAAATATTCTTTAAAATTATACTACAATCAGGTAATGCATCTGTGAACACATTGGATTATTCATTACAATACATACAAAGAAAAATTTGCCAAACAGCAGAGCTTAAAGATTTTACAGTCTATTTAGGCAAATAAAAATACAGACAAATGAATAGAAAGAAGCACGAACCAGTGGTCTGGATTACTTACCTGATAGAATATTAAGGCAATCTATAATTAATTGAAATGGTGTATAATAAATTTGTGAGTTCAAAGGAGGAAGATAGCACATGGTCTAACTAGTATTAAGGAGGAGGAAAAAAATAAAATACTATCAGGTAGTTTTGATAATGCCTCACTTACCTTTTTGACATAACTACCAGCATTTTTATGAATATTAAGCCTTTAAATTTATCTAATTCACATTTAACTTTGCTTCCTTTGTAGTTATATTATGCTTCCTTTGTTCTCCTATAGTGCTCTACTGAGAGCACACTCTCCAAAAATCACTTACATAAGAATTCCCATTTAGAGATCTGCTTTTAGAGACCCTGAGCTAAGAGTTAATACCAGGAAAGGACCAGACAATAGATATTAAGGATGAGATTCTGGAGTTGTGTCATTCCCCAGCTACTCAATAAGGATCCCATCACTCCATATACCAATACTTCATCAGTAGGAGAGCTATTGGTAATATCTGCCATGCTGTATGTGGTAGTATGATTATTAAAATATACATCTTCCTTGAACTGGGAAGTTTCTTTTAAAATCTTTGACTCCTCATCAATTTGGCCAATGTGCCCTTGTAGAAAATAACCATGCCTCGCTTAAAGACTCTGCAGAAGACTTAACTGTGGAAAGTGCCTCAAAAGTCAATTCTGACTTCTTCAGAAATTTCCCCATGTTCTATCCTATCAACGAGACAATAGTAGGGTAAGCATGGCCTGACTGGGGAGTTACAAAGCATGCTAAGAGAGATGAGGAATTATAATCCAAAGGAGCCGTAAACCATGGTTAACATCATTAGAAAAATCAGTCTTCTGTTGCCAAATTGATCACATCAGCCTATCTACCTACGAAGGGCAGTCATTGATCTTGCTAGTGATCCTGCTAGGGAGTTGCATATATTTCAGATGTGAATTTAAATCTACAAACTATTTTCTTGTTTGGTAGGTCATTCTTATTTTGCAGTAAACCCTCCCACCCACATTCCCTACAAGGAGGCCCTTCTAAAGAGTTCTGTCCAGCCCTTCCTTCCAATGCTGAGCCATTTGAGAAACCAGCTTAGAAACCAGCCAACTGGAACATGAAAAGATCATCATGGTAACAAAATGAAGGGGAGCTGTTCTGGTCAGTCAAAAAGAGAAAAGTTGCTGTGGCAGTTAGTGGGCAGACACTTTTCCCACCAGAGATTAAGGGCGCTGGAGAATTAAGTCTTACATGCAATGAGGATTAGCTGTTCTGGGTTCTTAAAAAAAATACCTGTCCAAATCCACATCTGCACAGTATGTATATGATGCTATCAAATCTTGTTTATTTAAAAGATTATTTTTTTAGAATAGTTTTAGGTTCATAGCAAAATTAGAGGAAAGTAAAAACATACCTGATATACCCCCTTTACCCATACCATGCATAGCCTCTCCCATTATCAACATTCTGCACCAGAGTGGTACATCTGCTAAAACTGATAAACAGGGCAGCCCGGATGGCTCAGCGGTTTAACGCTGCCTTCAGCCCAGGACATGATCCTGGAGACCTGGGATCGAGTCCCACATCGTGCTCCCTGCATGGAGCCTGCTTCTCCCTCTGCCTGTGTCTGTGCCTCTCTCTCTCTCTCTCTCTCCATCTCTCATGAATAAATAAATAAATAAAATATTTTAAAAACCTGATAAACATATATTGACACATAATTATCACTCAAGGTTTTTAGTTTACATTACCATTTGCTTCTGGTATCGTACATTCTGCAAATTTGAACAAAAGTGTAATGACATGTTTCCACCACTACAGTAGCATACAGGATAGTTCCACTGCCCTAAAGATCCTCTGTGCTCTACCTTTTCACCTCTCTCCCACCCCAAAATCCTAGCAGCTGCTACTCGTTATACTGTCTCCATAGTTTTGGCTTTTCTAGAATGTTTTGTAGTTGGAATCATATAGTATTTTGCCTTTTCATATTGGCTTCTTTCACTTCATGTTATGCTTTAAGTTTCTTTAATGTTTTTTCATAGCTCAGTAACTCCTTTCTCTTTAGCTCTGAATAATATTTTACTGTCTGGGTGTACCACAGTTTGTGCACCAATTTGAAAGGCATCTTGGTTGCTTTCAAATTTTGGCAATGATGTATAAATCCACTGTAAAGATCTGTGTGCAGGTTTTCATGTAGACATAAGTTTTTGATTCATTTGGGTAGATATCAAGGAGTATATATTCTTTTATGTTCAGTTTTGTAGGAAACTGCCATGCGGTCTTCCAAAATAACTGTACCATGTTTTGTCCTCATTAGCAAATGGTGTTTCCATGTGCTTGTCAACATTTGATGGTGTCAGTATTCTGGATTTTGGCAATTCTAATAGGTGTGGTGATATCTCATTGTCTTAGTTTACATATCCCTGCTGACGATGCAAAGAATCTTTTCATATATTTATTTCCCATCTATGTATCTTTTTTGGTGAAGTGTCTGTTAAGGTCTTTGGCTCATTTTTAAATCAGACTGTTGGTTTCATTATTGTTGAGTTTTTAGGGTTCTTTGTATGGTTTGGATAATAGTTTTTATTGCGTATGTCTTTTCCAAATATTTTTCCCAGTCTGTGGCTTGTCTTTCATTCTTTTGAGTGTTTGCAGAGCAGAAAATCTTAACTTTAATAAAGCCCAGCTTATCAATTCTCTCTTTCATGGATTGTATCTTTGGTATTGTACCTAAAAAGTCATCACCAAACTCAAGTTCACCTAAAAAGTCATCACCAAACTCAAGTTCACCTTGATTTTCTTTGTGCTGTACAAGTTTTAATTTTGAAATACTGGCCTTCTTACTTGGAATTTCTCAAGTGTAAGAAGAATTTTTTATGTTTATTTTTTAAAACATTTTATTTATTTATTTATTTATTTATTTATTTATTTATTTATTTATTTATTCATGAGAGACACACACACAGAGAAAGGCAGAGACATAGGCAGAGGAAGAAGCAGGGTCCCTGCAGGGAGCCCGATGTGGGACTGGATCCCAGGACTCCAGGATCATGCTCTGAACAGAAGGCAGATACTTTACCGCTGAGCCACCCAGGTGCCCAGAAGAATTTTTTATAATGATTTTATTTTTAATTGGATGCATTTTATTTTTTACTGGAAGTAATAAGAAATTGAGAATGTCTATGATGCTCTAGCATCTAAATATATAAAATTATTAGTTGTGTCATTTATAATTAGTCAACTTAGTTGATATTATAAATATTTATTTAGGAAAAGCACCTAAATGGAGACAAAATAAAGTTTTGTGAAAATGTTAGGGCAGAATAGAGAAGCAATTGATTTGACAATATCTCTTTTTAACAGTTTGCTTTGAGCTTATAAAATACCACATCATCTGTAAAGTGACACTCTACTAAAAATGTTAGAATCTATAGAGAATATAAATTGAAACTATCAATCATTTTAAGCTTATTTATCCTAAAGTGCGTCTTTGAAGGATATCATTAAAAATTATATGAAAATAATTAAAAATAACAAAGCCATGTTGAAAAAATCTATTTATTTAGAAAAATACCACCCCATGATATTAAAAACAAAGTAGCTAAGGAGCCTACTAAAGTAAATAAACATGTACCAAAACTAATTACTCTGTTTTTTCAAAATATTAAGGTTAACCAATAAATATGTTGAAGTATGGGTGTATTTGTTGGTGTGCATATGTGTTTACCTTTAAGGTATATACACATATTTTTATCTCTATCTTTTAGCCACAAATTTATTTTTGAAAATAATTTTTGGAAAGAAGTTTTAAAGTCCAAATCACCACACTGACTGTTCTTTCTTTTCTACATTTTTTTTTTTTTTAGCATTTTCCATAATACCTTGTAGCTATGCCTAAGAATATTACTTGCCTCTAGTCTTGTGTCTTCCCTGGTTTGAGGAGTCAACTTTAGAATGTAAAGTACTACTTACTCTAAATTAGAACATAATTTCATTGATACTTCTACTAATATCTTATATTTAATATCTCCATCATTAAAATACAAGCATTCTAATTAAGAGCCAGTCCTTTCTTTACTAGGTAATGACACTAAGCAGGATTAACAGCAGAGTTGAAGAGAATTACATTTCATTTTCCATGTAAATGCAAACTTCCTCTGACAGTGCTCACTCAATAAAATGGCCAAAAAATGTGTGGTAGCTTGGTGAACTAATGCTTGGTGAATATTTCTCCTTTGCCATCATAGCCACATCAAGCATAACAAAAACAATGGAGAAAACAGTATCGCTGGTTACTCCTGACTTCTCTCAATTGCCAGATTCTGTCCACTTTTGCACTTGCCACATTTACAGTGTTATACAAACAGTTAGTAGGTAACATGGTCTCTGTAATTACCAATATTTTTATTAAAACACTTCTTACTGATCCCAGGGATATTATAATAATTTGGATTCACCGTAAACAATTTTAGTAAAATCCTGAAGTTTAGCATGTCTAAATAAAAATGATATGAGAAGAAAGGAAAGTGTTTCCAATTAGGTTATAATAACCATACCAGTGACAGCCATAACCACACTGAATTTTTCACAATAAAATCCATCTTATGCATTTAAAAAACTGGAAGGAAAAGAATGCAAAATTCCAATAATACTTTCATTAATGTCTATGTAGAAATAACTACGTATCACAAAGAAATATTTTCCACGTTGACCTTCAAAAAGTTGTGATTTTGTATTTAGTTGAAAATCATGTGAGTTAAACATTTGCTTTCCATTAACTTTGAAAATTATAGAAATTGCTTGTAAATCGACTAAGAGAAGAGTGATGTCATGTATAATGTGGAGTAGGAAGATTTGAAGGTAGGTCACTCCAAAAAGCAACCATTGAAATGAAAGAGAAATTGGAACAGATTATTTTGAAATTCTGAAGCCCAAATGGATAGTTAGAACAACTGGAGCATGCTGGGTGAAAGGAAAGACTGGCACTCTTAGGTAGGAGTGATATTCATAAACCTGTCATGGTCCCCATTTCTCAGCCCCACATGGGCTGTAGGGTGAGTGGTTCAACTTTCTCAAGCAGCTGGCTGGTGAGGCCATAGCAGCTTTCCCCTTTGGCATTTATGGACAGATGTAAAACACCAGTGCACTTTTTTCCTATTCCCCTTCTGGAGCCAGACATCAAAGAAAATATTTGTCAAGTTACCAGCTGACCACAGAGATAATGAAATCAAAATTTCAGTATCTTGCACAAAACAAGAACACATACTTTACAAAAAATAGTTTGGAAAAGTCACTAATGGATTGCTGACTTCTCAAAAGCAGGAATTAGCAATCTCTAGAGTGGGAGAACCAGATTTCCAGAGTTACTACCTTAAAGTCTCTTTAACAAATGGTGCTGGGTAAATAGATATCCATATTCAAAATAATGGAGGTGGGCCTTTACCTTACATCATAAAAAAAAGAACTCAAATGGATCAAAGATCTAAAAAAAAAGATTGAAACTGTAATACCCATAGGAGAATTCATAGAAAAAAATCATCATGACGTTGGATTTAGGAGTGTTTTTTTGGATACGACACCTAAAGCATACAGAAAAGTGAGACTAGATCATTGGATTTCATCAAAATCAGAAGCTTTTGTGCACTGGAGGACATTATCAATATAGTAAAAAAGCAACCCACAGAATGGGAGAAAATATTTGCAAATCATATATCTGATTAGGGACTAATTACCAGAATATATAAAGAACTCCTAAAACTAAACACTACCACCACCAAAATGAACAGCCCAATTGGCAAGTTAACAAGGAATTTGAAAAACATATTTTTTCAAAGAAATAAAAATGTCCAATAAATACATGAGCATGCAAAGATGCTTAACATTAGTCCTTAGGACGATACAAATCGCAATCATAATGAGATAACACAACCCTACTATGGTGGCTATTATTATTTAATAAAAAAAATTGTTAGTGGGAATGTAAAATGTTGCAGCTGCTAAGGAAAAGTTTGAGAATCCTCACACAAAGTTAAATGTAGAATTACTGCATGACCCATTAGTTCCATTTCTAGGCATATACCCCAAAGAATTAAAAACAGAGACACAAACCGATATTCACACCTCAGTATTATTCACAATAGCCAAAAGGTGGAAACAATCCAAGTGTCTTTCAAGAGATAAATGTATAAATAATTGTGGTATATACATATAATAAAATAGTATTCAGACCTAATAAGAAATGACATTCTGATACACATTACAACATAGAAGAACCTTAAAAAACATGTTAAATGAAATGAGCCATACACAAAGGACAAATATTGTATGATTCCACTTATATTGGTTCTCAAATTGGCAAATTCATAGAAACAGAAGGTATAATAGAAGTCACCAGGGGCTGGGGAGATAGAATATGGAATGTTACGCTTAATGCTTACAGTTTCTGTCTCTGGTGATGAAAAAGTTTTGATAATGTTTATCCTACACCATGACTGCACTTAATACTACTGAATTATACACTTAAAAATGGTTAAAATAATAATGTTCATGTTGTTTATATTTTACCACAGGAGTGACTAAGTGATAAAGTTTATATTTAGCATCTGATTATGCATACAGGCTTTATGAGGCAAATTATTACCTTTTAAAAATAATATTTAGCGACATGATAGAGTTTCAGAGTTCATTGTTAAACAATGATTGCACTCAAGGACTTTCAATTATTTAAGTATATTTAGTAATACAAACCTGCTGATATCTTGTACATTAAAATAGTAAAAAAAAATCCACATAAAGTATTATTTTAGAGCCATTTTATAAAAGCACTTTGAAATGTAAACCTGAAATCTATATGTCTGCCTTACAAGTAGCAGGAAAAACAAAACAGTGATATCCGACAGAGATTTCTTAAATGACCTCAGAGCACTAGTAATGTAATCTTCATATAGATGTAGAAATAAATCTTTAGAAATAGATGTTATTCAACAATAATTATTTCCTGTCTTAGAGTTGAGCTCATAATATTAAAAAATCCATAGAAAATTTTAACTTTAAGCATTAGTGGTTTCATTTTTCTCATTACATTTTACAATCCAGTATATTTGCAAGATAATCAGTTTGTATAAAGAAATGTCTTCCTGATACTTTTCACTGCTTCAATTCTCCACCATCAATGTATTGTCATTAAAATGTATTATTTTAAACTTTGCTTTATAAAGTATATTTGAGAGATAAATATTAGTAATCAGGTATAAAATACTGCTGCATAATAATAATACAAACCTGGAAATCTTAATTTCTATTGAATTTACTTACAACGCGGAGTTTTCTTTACTTCTATAATATGTCATTCTAATACTCAAAAAGTGGAAGTAATAGTATAGCCTTTAATTTTAACAAATCAAGTAAGTATCACTTGGGTATAAGCTAGTCAAACTGCTCTACCTATCTAATATTCCTGGGAGTTAGATACCTCACATCATGATTGAACTGTCTTTCAAATTTACCTCTAAGTCTTTCTTAGCTCTACCAATAGAAACCACCCATACTCAGCTGGAACAACTTGGGGGTTGGGAGAATGTAATGAGACAGGTTTTCATCCCACAAGCTGAACGTCAACTTGGACAAAGGTGATTCGCCAAGGCATAAGCATGAGTGGCGAGGGGAGTCTTCTCTAGGTGACTCTTATTTTGTGTGTGTGGGTGTATGGGGTTGTCATTGAATTCATACAAATTTAAAGAAAATAATGCTTAAATGTTTGGTATTAAAAAGAATCTTTAATTTTCTTATTTGGTGTTAATTAAATTAAATTGTACTATCTAGCACACATAGCTAAGGTTAAAAAGGCCAGGAATAAAATCGTGTTTAGAATGGCCAACATTCAAGGAGACTAATTAAAAAGGTGGACTTCATTTACAACCTTTATCTAAACACCTTATGTTACTGCCTTTGACACTACTGGAAATCTTTCAATTTACCACCCACAAGCAATAAGAACTTGTTGGAAAATTAATGAGCATTATGCTATTTCTCTCCCTTTCTCCCAATTCACCCTTAATGCTTACTCTTCCCTCCCTACATTTTTTTCCTAAAAAGTCTACAATTGTAAAAATTAAAAGTTGTCTCATATGCTTAAATAAATTATACCAGGTACCTAATTAGTCAATAGTTAACTAACTTTGGGACTTTGAGATAATAACTTTGTAATCTAACTTTCTCCAATGATAGAATTTCAGCTGAGTTTGCACTATTTTGCATTTTAAGTAAAGAGCATTATTCATATTAGTTTAAATGGGGATGTAATATAAGGTCATAAAATCTTTCATTAGGAAATATTGTTGTATTGTACTGTTTGGGGAGTAATAACATACACAGCGTTTATTTTCCATGATTTTCTTTTTTTTAATTTTTTTTTTATTTTCCATGACTTTATATTTAAAAATGTTAGATTCTTTTCCCCCCCAGATTTGTGTACTGTGAATTTATCTTATCCATATTCCTTATTTTCTTTATGATCATGGAAGGACATAAGTTCTAAATTTTGATATCTACGTCGTCATTTCTTAGGTCTCTTATGGTTTCTGCTTTTGTATCCTACCCTAAGAAATTTTTGCCTAACTTGAGATCATAATGATATTCTTTTTATTTTCTAGAAGTTTAATGGTTTTTCAGCTTTTGTGTTTAGGCATATGATCCAGTTTTTTTTTTTAAGATTTTATTTATTCATGAGAGACACAGAGAGAGAGGCAGGCAGAGACATAGGCAGAGGGAGAAGCAGGCTCCATGTAGGGAGCCCGACGTGGGACTCGATCCCAGGACCGTGGGATCACGTCCTGAGCCAAAGGCAGATGCGCAACCGCTGAGCCTCACAGGCATCCGTGATCCAGTTATTATTTAATTTTTGTGTATGATGTAATTTTTGTATTTCCATTTTTCTTCTATGTATGTGTGCTACATTTATCATCAGGAACAATATAGCAACTACTTTTCTGTGAGTGAGAAATTGTGTATAAACAATCATTTTCAAGTTACTAACTCAAAAGTGTCTCAAAATAGTTGAAGACCATAAAAACTTCCTTAAATGTATTTAGTAGCAAACTTTCATGGAGTAATGTTTTGCAAGTATTCTGAATAGTAATGAATTCCTAATAGAATCATTCTCTAGTGAAGGTAATTCACACAGATTTATAAGAAATGTAAAATTTGTAGATATCACTTTGCAATGAGATATTTCAAAAACAGAAGGGGATATTTTGTTGTAGACAGGAAATTGTGAAGTATGCTTCTAATAAGCATACTTCAATTATCTTCTTTTTTTTATTTATTTTTTATTTATTTTTTATTTTTTTTACTTCAATTATCTTCTACTTAAAAAGGCTTATCAGGGGAGTTCCCAATAGCTATGATTACCACCAAAGGAATTAGTCCACCTATTAACATTTTGAAGGTGAAGAAACTTTCCAATTTTATTGATAACATCAACCTATATTTCTCCTAAAAGCCATACAAAGTAGTACAGGTTTTCATGTTATTTTGATACTGTCTGTTATCTGCTAATAACTATCTGTTCCACTGGTCCTATTATCTCTTTTTAGGGAATGGTTGTTTTATCAGTCAGGGTTCTCTAGAAAAGCAAAACCAATGGGAGATGATAGATAGATGATAGATTTGGATAAAGATAGATAGATGATAGATAGATAGATAGATAGATAGATAGATAGATAGATGATAGATAGATGATAGATAAGGCAAAGAGCTCTCATCACAAGGAAATTTTTTTTCTTTTTTTCTTTTTATTGTGTCTATATGAGATGGATGCTAACTAAATTTAATGCTGCAATTATTCCACAATAAGTGTGAATCAAACAATTATGTCACACACCCTAAACTTATATAGAGAAGTATGTCAATTATAATTCAATAAAACTGGCAATAAAAAAGATTCTGCCCAAGGAGGAAGAGACCAAGATACAAAGTTCCACTGCTCTTTTCTCTACGTAGAAGCATTGGCAGTTGTGTATATCAGTCATTCAATAAAACAAATCTTTACCTGCCAAAAGAAAAGAAAAGGAAAAAAATGGGACTCATGGAGTATTCTAAATACTTAAAAACTATATTAATAATACATTACATTACTTAATAACTCTATACATATTTTATTCATTTATCTAGGTAATGACCAATTATTTTCCTTTAGCAATAAAAGTCTAGGTTTGAATTTCTTTTCTCTTTTTGGAAATAAAAACTTATATTTGCATTAAGACATTAAGATATCACTCTTAAACTAAGGTTACCTTAGGTTGGTTTGTTAAAGTATTAATGATAATTGGAATTTATTAAATGTCATAAAATAAGAGAGCTTTTTTAAAAAAAAGTATATAGATACAGTAATCTAAAAGGTAGAAGAAAATTGAGCTTTAATCTCAAAGGACAAATCAACTTGTAGTTACTGAACTTTGAATATCATATCAATTTTATATGCTCTACACTATTTCCTGTATTTTAAAATATTTATTAGGGAAGTCCAGACTGCTTTTAGTGGCTTTTCTTGCTGATAGCTATATTCAAAGCTCACCCTGGCAAAATTAGGCAAGAGTTTAATTGAATGAATAGACTACATTTTGTATGTTTTTTTGTTTCCCAATCAAATCCCCTCACTCCTCTCCAGGGCATATTCCAGTTCAGACACTCCAGCTAGAAAGAGCCTAGGTTCCATGACATTCATACCAGTCACAATAAGTACATTGCTACTTCCATACAGTATATCTAAGAGATACAAATATTGAACACATGATTTAAACCGAAAATAAAGACATTTAATTTGGCAAAGTTTTTTGAGGGGACATTTATAGGTAAAATCAGGTTGCAAATGATGGAGTGTTTCTATTTTTTGGTGATTCATAGGGACACTGTGAAACAAGGATAAAGGTGCATTGTTTGCTTGCCTGCTATGTGGACTGGGGGAAATAACATTTTCAATTGCATAACATAGTATCTGGTACATGGCAATTGTTTAGTACATGATTAGATAAACATTAAAGTGTGCCACTCCCATTTTCCCCTGATGTCATTAGAGTTGGTCATGATATTTAATTTTGTTCAGTGGGGAATAAGGAGGAGATTTCAGTCAAGCTAGTTGTTTTATCTTTAGGTTTTCATTGTTGTCATAAAAGAGTGACACATCCTATCACAATGGTATCCCAAATAGAGGTCTTCTTTTCGTGTACCAAATTCATTAATGAGGGAAGAGACAAACACTCCCCAGTGTACACACTTAATAACTGCAAGAGCAAGAATTAAAATCTAGGTAATCTACCTCTGGAGACATTGCTCTTAACCACCATGTCCCACGTTTGATGTCAGTGATTTCATGGCAGATGGTTACTCTTTTTGACACACATCATAGCATTATTCTCTCCTCTGACAGCCTGATTCAAGTTAGACAGATGTTAAAAAGTCATTTCAATGGTGAATTACTTTTGGAAAAGAACCCTTTATAAACTTTGGTTTTAAATAAATACGTGGAAGTACAATATCTCTGCTATAAAGATAGGATTTGTGCTACAATTAGAATCTCCTAATAAGGAGGCATCACAAAGTAGGATTCTTGGGAAGTGTAATGTAATTAGTGGAGACATAATGTTAAGCTGTAAGCTGAAAAATTACTATGTTTCAAAAAGTAAAAAAAAAAAACCCACAAACATTTGCATAAATATTTTTGTATTTTCTTAAATGTGAAACTTTTCTTAACCTTGCAAATAAGTGTTAGTGCTTTTTGCTGAAAATGTATAAAAAATGTATTAAGTTTGATGAACTGATCATGTTAACTTCAAGAAAAGGAAAATTATAAAGCCTATTTTAAGAGACAATAGTAGTTTATATCAGTAATAAGAAAGGTTACTTTTTAATTGGAAATTTGATTCAACTAATGAAAAGACATGAGAGCTTTCTTATGGTATGCATTTCATTTAAAGCACACTGATACAGTTGAATTTTTGCCAAGAATAATAGTTTTTGATGACTATGGCTATTACCTATAGATTATCGTGGCATCCAGCTGAGAAGTATTACAGTTACTACTATTGTGCTATACAGAAGTCTTTGTGTTTGACTTGTAACTTTTAAGATTGTGGAAGTAAATATTACCTTTGGAGTTATCATGGGTACAATTTTAATGATACTAGACAAATTTAGACTGGTTTAATGGGGGTAAACAGCTAATAAACTAATTTTATTTAGAATAAAAGTCAGTTTTAAAATTTGTAGAGACTAGTGAGGCCCTCATGTTCCTATTGTAGCCACTCTTGTCCTCCATTCTGAGTAGTTGTTGCTAAAATCCATCAGTTGTAAAATATTTTTAGTATTATTTCTGTTATTGATGGGATTGTATTTTTTCAAAATTTGTATGTTGAAGCCTTAACCACCAATGTGACTATATTTGGAGATGGGACTTCTAAGGAGGTAATTAAGGTCAAATAAAGTCGTAAAGGTGGGGCTCTAATTGAATAAGACAAGTATCCTGGCAAGATGAGGAAGCCACACCAGCTCTCTCTCTATGCACACAGAAAAAGGCCATGTGAAGACACACTAAGAAGATGTCCATCTATAAGCCTAGAAGAGAGATCTTACCAGAAACCAACTGGATGGCACCTTGATCTTGCTACAACACCTGAATTAATCTAGGAAAATGAAGAGTGCTATTTTGTCAAAGTGATTTCTAATCTGGGTTGGAACTGATCTCACTGAAAAGTAACTTGAATTTGTCGTGTTGTAACTTGAACGTGTTGTAACTACAACACGACACAGTAAGAGGTTTACTAATTATGCACTTAGATATTTAAGAGTGGATTTACAGATTCTTCTGACATTTCTGGTTTAGTGAAAGACTTTTTGAAATGAAAGTTAAGGCAAGAATCATCTCATGGAGACCTGCGAAAAATATAATGGACAAATCAAAATTATAACTCACATTGATCTCCTAAACTAAATTCTGACTCTCTCTCCACTCCCATCTTCCAAACCATTGAAATAAATCTAAAATGGTTAAGAAAGGAAATCTTTAAAAATTAAAATAATCCAGGAAATGGCAACAAGATGGAAAAAGAGGGTGTGAGATAAATAGATTTGAGGTACCACTGAATTTAACTTATCGTAAAGGAGATAGTTTGGGATGATTGTCTGTGAATGAACTCCAAGCTCTGATTTCTTCTTTTCTGTATTTTTTTCAACTTGAAGAGCTGATCCATCCACATCTTTTATTACTCCCGTCAGCTTTCAAATTCAAGATCAAGTTCTGATCAGCCCTCTGGAGCCTCTGCTAGAAAGCCTGCTACCTAGAGTTTAGGGGAATGTGTCCTTATTTGCCATAGTTGAGGCAAGCAAACTAGCAATAGTTCACAACTAATCTGTTTCTTGTCAGAATGCTTAAAACATATATTTTTGGGCACCAAAAAGAAAACCTAGGAAATAAAAACTTAGTAAATGTCAAGTGGGAATGTCTATGTAACTTTTTACTCTATTAGTACCTGCATTAGATTTATCTTAAATATTTCTATGCCTTTCTACCTACTTATTTTCATAGAATCTATAGTCAAATTATAATTTGTCATTATCAAAAGTGGATCCTTGAATCTATTTCTGTTCATCTTTACACTGTCAAAATACCTTCAGGTTTTTTCAAGTCTAGTGAATTTTCCAAAATGATCGTTTCTCTGTATTTTGAAGGAAAAAAGTACACTCCCAGTTCTTAAGTTGTTTTTAAAAAACACAAGTATCCATCATTCTATTATCAAAATAGAAAATTACTTATAGCTTTTGGTTATCCAAAGGTGTAGCATAATTGATGGTTTTATCTAGTACAGCATGATAATTTTCATAAAGCATATATTGTAATAAAATAAAGATTTAATGGTTTTCTTAATACTTATGACCATTCCAAAGATTTAGATAATTTGAACTCCATCATACTTGTTTTCTGTTTGTCATTGCATTAGGTGTTGGGGCACTACAAATAGGATAGATGTATGAAGGTGAAAAATAAACCTAGTAAAAAGATGTTCTTTGAACAATTATTCATAAAGTGAAAAATGAGATGATCAGTCTATCAATATGGAATTATTATTTTGCATCCATGGATATAATAAAATATATTATTTTATATCCAAAAATATCCCCTGCTTTGTAGAGATGCAGGGCAGTGCTTTAAAAAATTGTAAAATTCTATGAACGTAAATCAAAGATCTTAATAATCTATTAAGTGACAAAAGAAAACTGAACATTTTTTATGTTTTATCTCATTTATGGGGAAAAAAACTTGACAAAGGTTTTTGTGTGGATATGTATATATGAATATACATATATGACTATTAATACATAGAAAAATATTATCGTTATCATACTCCATATAACTAGGAAAGAATTTAGAAAAACACAATTAATATGAGAAATATAACACAATCGCATGTCTCCAACAAAGTGAAAAATAAATAAGAGAATTAGATTTAAATCATATTTTTATACCTTGAGGTACTAAATAATCATATGTCATAGATTTAAAAATGTTAATCATTATATTTAAAAATGCTAAAAATGTATAATCTTAATACAATATCACCTAGAAACTACTGAATTCTAGAAGTTGTAATTATTTGTATTATTATTACCAGTAATTTCTGGCCTGATTTCTTTAACCGAAATAATTTGTGCTGCTTGATAGCCATTAAAAAAACAAGCAATGTCTAATACAAAACAAACTTACTAATTAGTGCAATGAGTAGAGAAAATAATTTATCCACTTAACATTAATTCATTGGTCAATTGCTAAGGAATTATTATCTATGCAGACTTAAGGATGTAGTTCTGTTAGGGAATCAAAATCAAGCTTTGATGGTTATGTTCATCATTTTCTAATAGTCTTATTGATGTTGAGACCACCACCACAATAACCAAACCTAAAAAACTTAGGAACTTAGTGCATTGAAAAGCTGTTGCAAAGCACATAATACATAATAGACTGCTTGCCACTTATGTCAAAATCTTTCTACAAAACTCCCAAACAACTGGTTAAGTTCTGGTTATTTTTTAAAGATTATCTTTAATTATTATAAACCCATTTGAGTCAAATTAGAGAAAATTCAGTATGATTATATTGTCCTTGACATACCTTGGCTATGATAATATTTTATAAGGCAGGTTTGGTGCACACTTTCCTTGATTATCACTCACATACAGGTGAATAAATCTTCACATAATTGTATACCTCTTGTCAGTTACTGCTGTTCCAGTCAAAATAAGTTTTGCAGAAGAGCTGAGCTTGTTTAGTGATTAGGACCAAAAAAAAAAAAAAATCATACATTTATTGGCAAATAGTTTAATTGTGTTATATATTAAATGAAACCTGTGTTTTCTACATTTTTAAAAAACATTTTATTAAAGATTTTATTTATTCATTCATGAGAGACACAGAGAAAGAGGCAGAGACACAGGCAGACGGAGAAGCAGGCTCCATGCAGGGAGCCCGACGTGGCACTCAATCCTGGGTCTCCAGGATCAGGCCCTGGGCTGAAGGTGGCCCTAAACCACTGAGCCATCTGGGCTGCCCTACATTTTCTAACATTAAAGAATCTATTATTTCTAACTCCAAAGTAAAGGAGTTCATTGAGAATTTATTATATTACTTATTAATATGTCCTATGAGCCTATGATTTCCTTTCTATGAGGAACCACTTCAGATAGCAACTTATTTACTCATCTGGTTGCTTTTCTCTGAAGAGTGTTCTTTTGTACATATAGGCTCATTTCACTACCAGAATCTTAACCTCAAGAAAATGATAACATCACGCAGTGGAAAGAAAATTGGCAAGAGGACGGGAGACTCATAGGGCTATGAGAATGTTCTATAACTCAGAGTGGGTTCTGGAGCTGGACAACCTAGAAGGGAATTCTGGATCTCCCAAGTAATGCACGTGTGACCCTGAGCAAGTTACATAACCTGTGTATGTTTCTTCCTCAGTTTCTTCATCTGAGTAAAGAATATTCCCATAGGTTGATTGTAAACATTACATCAGTTAACATATACAACCTGCTGAGAACAGGCCCGGGGTCACAGCAAGTGCTCCATAAATGATAGTTAAAATTACCATTAATTAGTCTGTGAGTCTCAAGTTTCTCTTACAAAAATTTGTAAATCTAGAAAACATTTTAGCCATTTACAACTTTAAGATGTTTGGTTATAAGAGTTAGATATAAATCTGCTTTTGGAATAAATTTAGTGGCTTTTTGCCTCTTAAGCATCTTAAAACAGTACTCATTTATTAATAGCTAAAGAAACAACAATAAATGTATCATGGATTATAAGGCTTCTTAACCCCAGATTACACTAGAAGGACTGAAAGATATTTTAAAAGTGCTAATATCCGTGATCTGTGCTAGAAAAAGGAAATCAAGATCAAGGGATGGGGCTTGAATTTAGCCGTCAATATAAGGTTATCAGATGAGTAATTCTGAGCTAATATAAAAAAATGTGGAAATGTGGCCTTTTTTTTCTTTTCACTGCTCTACATTTGTATTCCTCCCATTAAATTTTATGAAGAGAAAATACCTATATTTATAAACTGTTAGCATGTTGATGATAAATCGACAATAAACAAAACAATAGAACAAACAACAGAAAGAGAAAGTTTTTGTTTTTGTTTTTGTTTTCTTTTAACTACCCAGTGAAAATATTTTCTTCTGCTTCTGAGATCTTCTTTCAGGAATCGGGAGAATTTTTCATATGTTCATAAGGTTCTCTTACTTGGCCCTTTCTGCTTCAATTATTAAAAATCCTTCCTTTATGATCTCATTCATGCCTCAAACTTTCATTTTTAACTTTATTAAACTAATCACTTATCAGTATATTTGTGTTCTCACTTACATTTTAAACAACCTTATGAAAATCTCTGGAATCCCTGACACTACCAATTTGGCATTTTCCATACAGAATTAATGATCTTCCCTTCAAAAAAGCTATAAAATCCAGATTTCTCCATTTCCAGTAGTAGTGCCACTCTTTCTCAAAGTAATATAGTAGATTTAATCTTTTAATCATAACTCTCCCTCATGCTTCTTGACTTTCCAAACTGAACTTGTTAGACAATTGGACATATTCTGTTTATTAAGTTATTTATTATTTATGTATTTATTATGCCTGTGATCTTTTTTATAAAGAGTGATTTCAAATAACAGTGTACTACTCATTTGTTTATCTACTTGTTTTAAGAGCTTTGTTTTCTAAGTTTAATTCTCTTATTATCTTTGGAATATTTCTTTGGTTTTTAACTCTTTCTTAACGTGTGCATTTAACTTCTTCCCATCCCTACTGTTATGACCCTTATAGAGATAATTTTGCACCTATGCAATAGCTTAATTGCTGGCTACTGGCTGTTGTATATTCTGGAAATTTTGAAGATTGACTATGACACTCATGTATTCAAACCTCTCCAGTCCTCTCTTACTTGCCTAAAGTTGCTTTTGTCATTATTGGCATTCATCTGCCTCTATACAGCCAGAATGTTCACTAAACTGTAATCCAAATGATCTATTTATAAATCTTTCAAACTCTTACACATTTTGTTTAATCCAACTGAAAAGACAATGGAACGTGTTTATCTCATTAAATGACATTCCTTTTCATCATCTCCATTTTCATATTAAGATGTTATTGAGGGCTGGGATTAAGTTTTATTCAACTCTATATTCTCTCAATGGCAATGTTAAGAATAACATTTAATCCATCAAATATATATTGAGTATGTACTAGTACAAAATGTCTATGGAATCTAAATATACAGGAGAGATAAAATTTATAAGGCAATTTGAAAATCTTTCTGGGAAAAATACTTTGTAAGTCATAGCATTTGAAAACTAAATAAAGGGGATTCTGTGTAGGTGTAAAGAGAACAGCTTATAAGTAAGTGATAAAAAGGATTCCTGGTCCAGAGTGTTTTCCAATACAACATAGCTGGCCCTAATTCCACACTTTTTGTCATCCGAAATAACTTTAGTGGCTGCAGTATATAAATATAGCATAAACAAGAAGGCTTATGCTTTATTTAATTTTTCAAAATTATTTATTTATTTATTTGTTTATTTACTTACTTGAGAGTGAAAGCATAAGCGGGGGTGGGTGGGGGAGGAGGAGGAGCAAGAAAGGGAGAAGCAGACTCCCCGCTGAGCTCGGAGTCCAATGTGGGACTTGATCCCAGGACCCTGAGATTATGACCTGAGCCTAAGGCAGATGCTTAACCAACTGAAACACCCAGGTGTCCTAGAAGGGTTATGCTAAATACTACTTTGATTGAGCCCCTGCAACCATAAAAAATGCCTTCTTTAGTCTATCCTAACTCAAAAAAATGGTATAGAATGTTTTGGTATAGAATGGTATAGAATGTTTCCAGCAGAAGAGAAGCATCCTACTGGAAATTGTGTTCCTTTACTCAAAAAATACTTCGCACAAAGCCAGGGAGCAGCAATGGCATTGGCCTCTTCTACTCACGGCCAACACAGAAAGTGTTAAGTAATGATTTCTACTCATAAATCTTCCTATCTTGCTTAAGCTGATTCGAGATATTAAGAAGGTTTTACTCTTTTTCTTTCTCAGCAATATCTCTGCAGTGGTTCTGGATCATGAACTTTGATTGTTAAAAACCATAAACATAAAAAGACAAAATATCCATTTCAGTTGAGACAGCTTTGTGGAAGAGCAGGTGGCTGATAAAAAGCCCCAGTCCTTGCTGTGGAGGCAAAAGCAGCAGTCGAAGAGCAACGAGCACCCTTTCCTGTGGAGTTTAAATTAAATTCAGATTTGTTTCAGCAGGGCCTTAATGGAATCTGTATGATTGGGATGCTTTGGCTTAGCTGATATCTCCACATGCTTTTGCTGTAGCGAAGCCCATTCAGTCATTTTGTTCACTCGATAAAATGGTACTAGTGATAACCAACTGCTGTACGTATTAATTGTACGGTCATTTGTGATCTTGGGCTACAGTTCTTAACTGCAAATTATAAGAAAAATACAACATTAGTACTACTAGAATTGCTTTTTGTATTTATTGCCAGCATTTAGTCTTCACTATTTTACTTTTTCATTCACGACTGCCAATCCCATTGCCTCATATCCAGCTAAATGGACACTGCCTGAAGAAGCTCCTTCTGTCAGTAATTAAGGAAAATTCTGCCTCTGGAAGAACTGCTGTGGCCAAGTGGATAGAACACTCACTATTAACACAGTGGTATTTTACTGGTGGTAACTTACTAGATGTTTCTTCATGTCACCACAGAGAAGGGGCTAGAAGTAAAAGAGGGATGAAAATTTGACAGATAAGAAATCAGATAAGCTGTTTTTTTTTAAATCTCCTTTATTTTTCTCCCTTTTACAATAAAGCTTCATGTTTCCTTTCTCTTTTTAGTGTGAATTGTAAGCTAGCAGCTTTGTATAAGCATCAAAAGCAGACTGTAGTAGGCCTCCCCACCAATTAATGTATTTACACCACAGGACTTGGTCATGTGACACCTTTACGCTTCTGGTAGCATAGGGGTGGGCTTGATTACACTGCTTGTATCCTTTGGTATGTTTTGAGCAACCCTAGATAGACAGGGATAGGAATGAATGCGAGGATATTTAATCCAGTAATACGTATTTTTACTTTGTGAATCATAAAATACTAAATAGAAAATTGTCCATTCTGATTGGGAGAACTTTTAAATTACAAACGCTATGTAGTTCGGGAGGCTCATCACAAGATGCTATGGCTATTGCACAGAAGAAGAGAAGTAATGTGGTATTTATTTTGTGTTTAATGTAAATAATCATCTCAGAATAATGGTCATTCAATTAAATCATCTTGGATGAAAATGAAGGATTCTACTTGAGTGTAATAGAAGAAAATTAAGATTGAAATAAAAAATGTGCTAAATCAACTGATTAATAATTGGGAGACTGAATATTAATAGTCGATATTTATTGAAATTAGTTTCATTATTTACAGTATTTCAATCTTCAGAAATAATGGGCTCCACCTTAGGTGAAGCTGTCTGGAGGTATCTGAAGAATCCTTTCTGAATAATTTTATTACTCATCGTCTGTCTCTATCGATGGGCAGAGTGCTGGTTGGGTCTTTAAGCTTGCCAAAGTGAAAGGGATGGATATAATCAATAAAATTTTAGAGATTAATCTAATGTAAGACTCCTCTCCTATTATTTTCTCTAATTCTCCTTCACCAAAGTAAGAGCAGAAACTATTTTCTATGCTCAAATTTTAAGGATAACTCTTTGTACATAGTCTCTCTATAAAAATTGTAATCATGGCGGTGCCTGGGTAGCTCAGTAGGTTAAATGTCTGGCTCTTGATTTTTGTCTCTGATCATGATCTCAGGGGTTGGTTGTGAGATAGAGCTCTGCCTCAGGCTCTGTGCTGGGATTCCCTTTCCCACTTGCCCTCTCCCCCTTCCCTACCTATCCCTCCACCCCACCCTTTCTCTAAAAAAAAAAAAAAGTCATAATCATGCAAGATATCTTAAAATATTAGAGCACCAAAAGATTTGTATTTGTTTATTGAGTTGCTGCCACTATTCCAAGTCCTTATTATTTATGCTTACTACAGTCTTCTTTCTATTTCCATTTCTTTAGTCTTTAAATTTACCCTTTCAAAATAGGAAATTATTTTCTTACTGGTGCCTTACTAATGTGAACTGTGTTATCAAGGTGAACCAACTCTCACTGTACTTTTCAGTATTTATCACATGTTCTTAAATGTAAAATAATGAAATAAAGGCATTTCAAAATTATATATATAATATAAATTAATTTAAAATATTTCTAAATTTTTCTTAGAAATCAATAATTATTTGGATTTTCATGAAAAATAAAGTTTTATTTTCTATTTCTATATAATAATGCCTCTATGTATCTATTAAATTTAAAAAAATCAATGTTCAGAAGAATATGTGCCTCTGATGCCAGCTATTTTGGGTTTATTTGTATTTAAGGTGGTCTGGATAGATAAACATCTAAGTGATAATGGAGATTGCCTATAAGAATACCCCCCACTTACTCTTGATTATTAATATTGTTTTTCTACATTAAGACAGTTATTTTCTAATAAACTAACCATGATATTTAAGAGGGAAAACTACAAAAGGGTAGATTTGAGATAATTTGAGGAAAAATTCAACAGTTTTGAATTTTCTGAAAGAACCAAGCCTCCAGGCACCTGGATGGCTCAGTGGTTGAGCATCTCCCTTTGGCTCAGGTCATGAACCCGGATCCAGTTGAGTCCTGTGTCAGCTCTCCGCAGGGACCCTACTTCTCCCTCTGACTATGTCTCTGCCTCTCTTACTCTGTGTTGCTCATTAATAAACAAATAAAATCTTAAAAACAAAACAAAAAAGTATCAAGCCTCATCTAACAGTGTTTGTGTAACATATACAAGAATTCTTAGCCAAGCCAGGAATCCTAACAATTGAAGGAGAATCATTTCCTCATGGTTTAAAAAAAGCACAATGCCCTTTCCCTTTGCTTGATGGAAAATGAAAAATGTCAAGAAAATAGTACCTAAGAAGAGAATACTCAGTTATCAATATTAAATTGGCTGGCAGGGCTTAGAAATAGGACATCAATGTTACTTTCTTCGATAAGGAAGGGAGAAGGACAAGTGGACAGAAATAATTATTCTTTGTGAGACCAGGAATATGGAAAGAGTTTGGTAGAATTTCAGTGAATGATCTTGGCCTAGTCCTTCCTTGTATCCAGTATGTTTCTCCCCTGATTCATACGGCAGCGATAGATTACTGTGAACAGCACCTTTGAGCTTAAGTAGAAATAACCTAAAGCAGAGGTCAACTGAGTTTCTGTTAATACAGCTCCAGATTCATAGCAGAAACCACAACCTTTGAAACCAAGTTGTTTGCAAAAGCTTAGCATTTTAAGATATACATACACATATATTTATCTGAAAAGAGTATGTTTGGCTATCTTTAACAAATAAAATTCCTGGTGGATATTTATAATAGTTTTCTACTGCTGCTGTAACAAATAACCATAAACTGGATAGTTTAATATAACATAATTTATCAATATTTGAGACATCTTACTAGAGATTAAAAATCCATAATCAGTTTTGGCTAAAATCAAGGTGTCACGAGGGCTGTGTTCTTTCTGGGGGCTCCATGAGAAGATTGATTTGCTTGGCTTTTCCAGCTTCTAGATACTGTCTACATCCCTCTGCTTGTGACCCATTTCCATCTTCAAAGCCAGCAATGGATAGTTGAGTCTTTTTCATAAATAGCACTCTGACACTGACTTTTCTGCCTCTCTCTTCTTCCTTTAAAGATGACTGCGAGGACCTTAAGCTCATGGGAAAACCCAGGATATTCTCACTGTTTTAAATTCAGCCAATTAACAACCTTCATTTCCCCCATACCTTCATTCCTCATTGTCATGAAACATAACATTGTATTTACGGGCTCTTGGGATTAGAACATGGACACGTTTAAGAAGCCTTATTCTGCCTAAACGTGGCCTAATGCAGAATTTCTGAACAGATCTCCAAATTCATAATAGCCGCCACAATCTTTGAAGCCACATTCTTATTTACAGAACCTGAACATTTTGAGATACGCATACACACACACATGCACATACACCTTTTGTCTTAAAAGGCTTTCTTTAGCTGTCTTTACCTATCCAACCTAAACCTTGGTAAAGTTAGGCTGTATTAGTTTCCCATGGATGCTGTAGCAAATTACCACAAACAAGATGCCTTAAAACAACAAAAATTTATCCTCTCACAGCTCTGGAAGCCAAAAGTCTAAAATCAAGATGTAGCTAGGGTTGTACTTCCTCCAGACATTCTAGAGGACAGTCTGTTCATTGTATCTTATACTTTCTTGTGGCTTCTGGCATTCGTTAGTTTATAGTCATATCACTTCAGTCTCTTCCTGTGTCCTCAGATTGTCTTCTCCTCTGTGAGTGTCTGTCTAATCTCCTTCAGCCCCCCTCTTATAAGGATATTTGTGATGGCATTTAGAGCTACTGGATAATCCCAAATGATCTTCTTATCTCAATATTCTTAATTATATTTGCAAAGATTTTCTCCATAAGATAGTATTTATGTGTTCTAGAGATTAGAATGTAGACATTTCTTTTGGACCACTCTAAGGGCATAGTGTATACCATAGAAACAAATTAGAAAACATGCATAAAAGTGTCAACTAATTTCCGTCACACAGAGAAAAGATAAAGTCCATTTCAGGGCCAAGTCTAGAATTAAAAGACTAACAAAGTAATAAATTTAGACATCGGATGATGTTCCAGAGAGTGCAATAATCCGTGTCTTCTGCTAGACTAAATCTTAAGTGGCAGGAAGGAGGAAGGAAACCTGGGTAGGCTTAGGGATCCCTGAATGTCTAAAGACTATGCCTTTGGCTTCCTAAAAAAAAAAAAATCTGGGAGACTGTAAACCTCCTAGAGAAGTTTAAACATCTGCCTTGTTGCCAGAACAATTGAAAAACAGGGAAATGAGGTGCCAAGTTAAATAGCAACTCAGTGGGATAATTATAAACAACTAGATATATGAGCTTGAAAACAGATACACAGAGTTTTGCCTCCCAGAACAGTATATAATAGTATATTTAAATAGTTCCTATGCTCCTGAGAGAAACTAAAAATTGGCTACCTGTGAGCTAGTCAATTTGGAGAGCTATCATGTTTGAAAAAAAAGATTATGCCCAGAGAGCCAGGTCAGAAAAAATCAGAAAAGCAAGAGTTAACAGACCATTAGAGATGCAAAGGCAGCACAAAACTTTCCTGACAGCCAAATACCAGAAAGGATTATGTACATTTGCAAAGTCCTGTAGGGGACAGAGGACCATAATGAACCATATGTCTTATTTCCCTGGATACCATGAAAGTACATGAAGCTCTGCAAATTAGGTCTCTACTGAGCAGAGAGGTGGCAGGAGAAGAAGGAAGGAAAACCTTGCACTATGTTTACCATTAGTTTGGAATGTTGCACTCCCAAATGTAAGTGGAAAACAGGCTAGATTAAATTCACTTAGAGAAATTTAAATTTTCATTCCT
The DNA here is from genome assembly GCF_011100685.1 of Canis lupus familiaris. Taxonomy (NCBI): domain Eukaryota; kingdom Metazoa; phylum Chordata; class Mammalia; order Carnivora; family Canidae; genus Canis; species Canis lupus. The sequence goes on from NC_049255.1 coordinate 30,240,593, forward strand.
TTTTTTACATCTCAACTTTGTAAATGTGTAATTTAGGCACATTACACTTGTAATCCTTCCACATTTTCCAGTCAAGTGATAGTGTGGGCTACGCTAGGACGTTTTCCATGTGAGAAAACTCACTAATTGCCAAAGAGCCCGTTTTACCTCTCTCTGGCTTTATTCCCTTAGATTAACCTAAAAAAAAAAAAATATTTCTCAGGTTGCTTTTATCTAACAGTGTTAGAGAAACAAGGAAGGGACACAAAAGGTCATTTACTTGAAGGATAATTAGCTCTACTCAATAGCAATCAAATCTTCAGGATTAGATAAGGGTGTATGTGTGTGTGTGTGTGTGTGTGTGTATGTAAATTGTTGCTATTTTAAGTGCGTGTCTGAACTAATTTTGTCATTTCTGAAGTCCTTTGACCCTCCAAAATAAGGCTAAAGAGTATACCAAGATTAGGACGCCGATTCATATTGTCTATTAATATACTGTAAGCCAACTAATATTACAGCCAGGGAAGATCTACTACTGCATTTGGGTTTCAATGCATTTCTATCTCTAAGACAAGAGTTTTATAGTTTTTCTTATTTGATTTTTCTTCTGTTTTAGAATCAATCAAGTTTACTCAACACCTTTAATTTTCCATCCATTGCAGTGTTCTCATTTTTACTTTTGCCTCTATCATAAATATTTCATAACTAAACAATAAACTCAGGGGGAAAAGAGAATATTTCACACTTATGCTGTTGAAAATTAAACAGGTTTTCTTTGCACACATTTTAACATCTTTAGTGTATGACCTTACACCTTTTGTTTCCTATGAGAATCCTCTTTTATGCACCATAAATAGCATTAGTTACATAAAATAAAGTGAGAACATTTTAAATGGCTCAAAGCAATGGCAGGGCAAATATGTTCTTTTCTTATTTGGATATGTAGGTACATATATACATACCCAACTTGTAATGGTATTTAGCAAATTTGGTGTTTTAAGTAAAAGTATAATTACATATATTTTTGTAAGTTTAATGCAACTGTGTATGATAATGGAGGTGTGGAAATGTGTATAGTGGAGTTAACATTTTAAAAATATATAATAATATATATTATAATAATACATAAATATGTAATGTATGATATATGAATATATAAACACTTCATATAAACAAAATAAAATTTGAAAGCCATAAAATTGAAAGAAGTAGTTCCAAAACTCTTTTCTGAATGTATACAATGAAATGTTTCCAAGGGAAACAATTTCCATTGTGTCTATTTTAACTATGTGTAAGGGAAGGAGTTGTGTTTGTGCAAAGATAGCAATGTTTGTGTTTATTTAAAAATTATAGGGACAGCCACAGTGGCTCAGCAGTTTAGCGCCGCCTTCAGCCCAGGGCATGGTCCTGGAGACCCGGGATCGAGTCCCATGTCAGGTTCCCTGCATGGAGCCTGCTTCTCCCTCTGCCTGTGTCTCTGCCTCTCTCTCTCTCTCTCTCTGTGTCTCTCATGAATAAATAAATAAAATCTTTTTAAAAATAAATAAATAAATAAAAATAAAAATTATAATGATAGTCCTGAAATAACTAAAGATTAGAAGTCTGCCTTAGCTATTAGACCATAATAGTCTATCTTATCTTAAAGTTATATCTTGTTTAGAACCTAGAATTTTTTTCTACATAATCTATGATTGTAACATAATCCTTGTAAAAACATAGATCTGAGTAACTTTAATGGTTATGAAGTAGTTTTTATACACCACTATGTTTATTATGGGCAAGGGAAACATAGTTTCTGATATGCCTTGGAGGACTTATATTCCCATATTCCCTAGATACCTTCCCCTTTCATACATTATCAAGCTTCCCTCAATTTTTTTATAAATCTAATCACATTATGTTTGGTCCAACTACATATTTCTTTTAATTACATCATTAACTTCATTTCATGAGAGGGAGTTGGCTTGGGATGTAAACGTTCTGATTCTACATATTAAACCTACCACTGTGACTACTACACAGAATTCACCTCGCTACCTGATGCCACACTTAATTTATTTCAGGGAATTTAAAGAGGTCAGTTGTACCAAAGCTTTTGATAATTTTAAGTTATGTGAATTCAGACTTGATCACCAAATTTACCAATAATATAGAAGTTAGTAGGAACATTAAAAGGGAATTTTTGATAGGAATAGTGAAGGGAAAAAGCCTGATTGAGAGGTTTAAGTAAAAATAAGATCAGGGTAATTAATAGGATAAATTGAGCATAGGAAATTCTTTAAGATTTTTTTTCTAAAAAGGGAGCACAAAAATGAAGTTGTAGCAGAAGGGGGGGGTTATATGTTCAAGATGGAGTTTTAATTTTGTGTTTCAGTTTGTTAATTTACATAAACCACAAAAAAAATAACTCTTTTTTTGTGTTGGTAGAATAATCCAGCAAATCCAAAATATATCTATCTCCAGATAGAGTGGAGAAAACTGATAAAAAACAATCTAGTTGAAAAGGTGAGAGGGGGTAGGTTTTTATGCACAGGTGAAAGGATTAACTTTAAGGCTTCCAAGAAGAAGGAAATTTTTGTAGGAAGTGAGTGTGATAAGGAACTTCTGCAAGATCTCATTTAATGGCTGTTTTGCCAGTGAGGTAGGAAAAAATTGGCCAAATCAGCTGAGAATATGGAAAGAGAAGTATTAGAGGCTTGAAAAGAGAAACAGGATGAAATAATCATCCAGAACAAGAGAGAGTGAATAGAATAAAACCGTATTGCAGCAATCTTTGGTTGTCATCTGACACCACTCAAAATTACCAGTCATAAATTTAAAGTGATCCTTGTCAGCATGGTTGTGCATCTTAATTCAGCTTGTCAGTGGCATAGGGGCAAACATCCAGAAGGCAGCAAAGTAATTGGGGCTAAAAAATGATAATAATGGACCGTGAATTCTAAGTCAGGTAAAGAGGAATACGACCATGAGTTTGGAGTTTCAGTGGGGCCAAATAGGATTTCTAACGAGAGACGTGATGTTATCAGATTTGTGTTTGTTCTTCAAGTACAATAATCTGAGTGACTGTGAAATTTGCCATTGGATTTATAAAATGATAAAACCTGTATTCTGGGCCAGATAATCTTCATAACTAATATCTCAGATACTCATAGACACAGAGATTTCTGAGTAAATTTTCAGTCCTTTTCCTCACCCCACAAGTGGTTGGTCACATTGTGTTTTAGCAATTGTAACATGCCAATGAACTCTGGCATTTAAGTTAATAAGGTATAAATGAAGACATAGCTTATTCTCTGAATGATTGTAACAGCCTGCTGGGTTTCATCAATCATGAAGCAGCTCATGCTGGGACTAAACAACAAAGAAAAATATCAAAAACAAAAAAGAAATGGTGAGAAAGAGAAGGATGTTACCACTTTTAAGTGGATGTGGGAATATATTTGTGACACTAAAGTGTCAAAAAAATAGGATATGAATACCTATAGAATGTTTGAAAGACACTATAATTGTTTTCTTATAAGGGTAATGATATATAACATTTTTAAAGACTAAATTTCTAGCCCATTATTATCTGAATAAAGTAAAAACTGAGTTGAACAATTCTGTAAAATTAAATTTATGATAACAATAATTCCATTTACATAGAAATTATTTCATTCTTGGATGATTTCTAATTTGTATGTTAAGGAATATTTCCATGAAACGCTTGTTTCAAATTAAGGTTTTGCTTCAGAAAATATGGATTTTAAATGATATTAAGATATTATATTTATTTATATATAAATACATTATTTTTTATTATATTTATGATATTATATTTAAGATAAATATGCTTATTTTAAAATGTTTAAAAAATCTTCAGATATTAAAAAAACACCTTTCTTTAATGAATTTCCTTTATAGGAGTTAATAACATTATTTTCATTTAAAGAAGTAGTTTAATACCTACCTAGCTTGTCTAGCAGAAGAATAATTTCTTTGTGCCTTTAAGTCAAGTTCAGTTTCCAAACTATAATATACTTAGGAAAATACCGTCTTATTATCCTAGACTTATTCATCTAATATAATGGAGAATTAAGTAATTTTTCAAAAGGAGATCATCCAAGTAAGATAAAGAATCTAAAACACACATAATTTTATTTACTAAACAAGATATGACACATGAATCATATGTCAGTATAAAACATCTCTAACAATGTCTTTATATTAAAATTGCTCTGCCAAGCTAGGAAACATTCATTTATTAATTTCCATTCATTCATTCACTCATTCATTCATTCAACAAATAGCACCATTGGTAATATAGCAGGGATGTGATATACACAAAATGGTGAACAATTCTAGGGACATAGATCATAGATATGAAAATAAGGTAAGTATACTTCCCTCCAAGATGTTGTTACTAGGTTATACATGGGAAATGTCTCCCTTATCTGCTACTGTAGACATGTAGCAATGGTTTATAAATAATTAAAACAGCAAATTACAACACAAAGCTGTTTTTAAAAGAGTATCTCTCTGATTTAAAATGCAAAGTATTGAACAACACAGAAGATGCAGTCTGCTGATCTTTAGCTTTGGAAACTATGTATATGGGGCAAGAAGTCCAGAGTAATGGGGATTAGAAATTACTCAGAACAGTAGATTGTATTGAGGGAGAGTGGGAGCTTGAGACAGAATGCCTGAATCCAGAAACTGGGGTAGGGTTCCTCCATTCAAGAGTACATCTAAAGGAAAATTCTTACTAATGAATCTTTGAACAATGACTTATTTGAAGTCTTATACATGGGAAAGTAGAAACAACACAAGTATAGCATTAAATCCAGGAATTGGCAAATTCACTGACAGGCATGCTCACTGGATCTATTTTCAATATTTCCATCACCATAATGAGGGGGAAACAACAAAAACCTTTAAATCTTGTTCAAGCATGGAGACTCCAGAGGCCAGGAGTAAGCAAACACAAAACTATTAGATAAAGGTAAATGCTGAAAGAGGGCAAAAAGGACAGGGATAGTAAATTTTCTATCCATGATGAAACTGAAAATTAAAATTTATGAAGACTTTGAAGGAACAATAGTAATTCTATTACCAAAACCGAAAAGGAAACATCATTTTGACAAAATTAATACATCAATGAAAAGGAAACTTGAAGTATGGTTACATTCCTAAAATAGAAAAAGGAAAACAGATCATCTTTAAAAAAAGCAAAACAAGCCAAGCAACAATAAGAAACTCAAGAGGGGTGCCTGGGTATTTCAGTCCATTGAGTATCTGACTCTTGGTTTCAGCTCAGGTCATGATCTCAGGGTCATGAGATCCAGCTCCGTGTTAGGCTGCACGCTCAGCAGGGAGTCTGCTTGACATTCTCTCTCTTCCTCTGCTCCCCTTCCTCTCTCTCTCTGTCTCTTTCTCTCCCTCTCTTAAAAAAAAAAAAAAAAAAAAAAAAAAAAGAGCCTCAAGATATTACAAAACAATAATTGGTAGAAATAAAAGAAGAAACTATGGACATGAAAACTACCAATACTTATCATGAAAAAGAAAAAAAGTCAATAGAAAACAAAATTATATATATATATATATATATATATATTGTTCTTTAATGGCTATTCTTTATTTTAATTATATATGCTAACATGTTAATATACACATGTGTGTAGATGTGCATATATTTAAAATTCAGTTGCTAGCACTGAAGGAGGTTAGGAGTAATATTAATTATATGTGTAATAGTAGGGTTTTTTTTTAAGATTTCTTTATTTATTTCAGAGAGAGCACTCATGAGTGGGAGAGGCAGAAACAGGGGGAGAGAATGTCAGGCAGACTCCATGCTGAGTGAAGAACCCCATGACCTGAGCCAAAACCAAGAGTCCCATGCTTAACCAACTGAGCCATCTAAATTCCCCTATAATAGTATGTTTCTTAAAGAAAAACAAATCTGAGTCATTTGGGATAAAATGTGAATAACTGTTAAAGTATTTTAGTGGTGCCACAGATCATTTTACTTTATTATATTATCCTCTACAGATTTTTATACTCTTGAAATTAGAATTTAATATCAAATAATGAAATAATTAACAGAAAAAAAGCACATTCTTAATGATGTGAATGCCTGTACTTTTCTAAAGTGGGGTATCTAAACAACTTAATTTTTTTTTACAGGCAATTAAAAATGCTTTGGTGTGAAAATAACCTGGGACAGTAAAAGTTTAAAATTATATATGTGTGAGTAACTATATTTGATAAAAATCTCATTCGTTTATAATATAAATACATTATTATCAATATAGGTGCCAATTGATCTGTAAATACCTGGATGCATATATATATCAACATAAATATTCATATATTCATATTTGCAATGCATATGTATGCATACATATATAAATACAAATATATACAAAAGAAAGAAAGAGAGAGAATTAGTTCTGACTGAGAAAGCAAAAATCTGTTCTTTCATTCATCAGGCAGGGATGACAGACACAGATAAAGCCAGCTTCCCAGTTAACAAGAAACAATTTTTTTTTCCCAAGGTCATTCTGCAACTTTCAAGTATCATAGCAATTTCTTTTTGGAGTGACTACTTTCTTATTCTCTGCAAAACTTTGTTCTTTATCTCCAAAATGAAAGACTACCAGAAACTCTGTTGTTTGAAATTACATCAGTATACATGTAACATCCTTTTATTGCCTGGAGGATCTAATTGGCTTTGACACAGAGAAGCAGTCTTGATTTCCAATCCAGATGGAGATTGTCATCTAAGGGTTTCTAAACTCACCTTTCTACATGTATCATAACTTTATAGTTTTCAAAGAAAGAGATGCCTGGGCTTCCCTTGTAGTTCAGAGCTGATACAGACTCATTTACATACAGCCTACTTTGATTCAAGCCTATCAAAACCATTTAAATTTTACCCAAACTCCACTCATACTCCAAATCTCATAATTACTTCATCTTTTCCAGCTTTTGATAAATTCTCATAGAGGCTTTAGAGTATTGTTTCTCTCTCTACTATGGGTCGATAAACTTATTTTTCTCAAACTATAGGTCTGTTCCTGATAGTCTTAGATTGATAGGGCTAGAGATGATAGATAGATAGATAGATGATGATAGATTAGATAGATAGATAGATAGATAGATAGATAGATAGATAATAGATAGATGATAGATAATAGATAGATGATAGATAATCACAATCTCATTCACTAAGCAGTTGCAGACATCTTTTAAAAAATATTTATGTATTTAAGTAATCTTTACACCCAATGTGGAGTTCAAACTCATGACCCTGAGATCAAGAGTCATATGTTCCTAGGACAAGCCACCCAGAAGCCCTGCAGATGCAGATATCTTAATAGTTCAGTAAATGGAATGGGAAAAGTAGAAAGAAATACTGTATTATAGCACAGAAGGATAGCTCAGTGTAAAAAATTTGACAATGTAATTCAATAAATTAATAGGTTTAAAAGAAAAAATTATCTCAATAGATGTGGAAAGCACTTAATATAACTCAATACTCATTCCTGATATTAAAAAAAAAAGATTCTTAGATAACTGTGAATTTAAAGGAACTTCATTAACGTAATTAAGGCCATCTAACTAATCAGCTCATCAAACATATTAATAATAGAAATACTATAAAATATTTCCCATTAAACTTAAGTGTGAGACATGGATACCCAATTTTACTGTTTATATTACATATTTTTCTTAACCGTGCAATAAGATAATACAAATTAAAAGCTAAAGCTATATAGAATGAAAAGGAGAAAAATTTCAATTTTTATATACATGACTGTTTACATGACTGTATACATATAAAATTCCAGAGAGCTTCTAAAAATGAGTATAAAGTGAGTCAGTGAACTAGATGCAAGACTGACATTAAAAAATGATAATATTTTTATACACCAATAGTTGAAAACATATTATTCAGATAGAACAAAAATATAATACACGAAAAATAAATCTATCTAAAGATGTTTAATATCTTAACAGAGAAAAAGACAAAGCATTCTTAAATACATTATATGAAAAAATAAAGATGTTGATTTTCTTATAACATCTATAAATTTGAGGAAATACTTAGATGAATGACAAATACACTTTCTTTTTAATAGAGCTTAAGGAGCTGGTCCTATTTTCATGTAAGAATAAACAGCCAAGAATGGCAAGATAATTTTGAAGAATAAAATATGAAACTTTCCTCATCAAATTTTAAGATGTATTATAAGCTTGGTGCTCAAACCATGTCACTATAGGGGCACCTGTGTGGCTCAGTCAGTTAATCATCTGCCTTCTGCTCAGGTCATGATCTTGGAGTCCTGGGATGGACCTAGAGTCAGGCTCCCTGCCCAGGGGAGAGTCTGCTTCTCCCTCGCCCTCTGCCTCCCCACACTGCATGTTCCTGCTCTCTCACTCACACTTTCAATCTCAGATAAAATCTTAAAAAAGAAAAAAAGTCACTGTAATATGAGCACAACTAGATCAATGCTACAGAATAAAGAACTGAGCAGCAGCACCACACACTTATAAAAACTTGATCTATGACAGAGGTGATTTTACAAATCAGTGGAAAGAGAACGAGCACCCAGTAAGTGATGCTGAAAAAAATGGGCTATTAGAATTTTTACAAAGATGGTATAGTGCTGACGTCCCTTCAATATTGATCTGCTTTTTTTTAGAAACGAAAGAGTTTACTTTGTTCTCCTTTCTGAACAACTAAATCCGATGAGAGCTGCAATGTGTCCATAAAAGAAGGAAAATGCATTATCTCTGGGACATGGGAAGTCTATATTTACTCTCCAGAACTTTTGTGAACTCGTATTGAGCTTGGAGCTCTGCCTATGCTTCAAGTTGCCAGGAGGCTGAGCTCCAGATGGGGAGATCATGGGACATTACTATATTTTGGATTAGGATTTCAGAGCCTTTTACACTAGCTTTTTTTTTTTTTTTTTTAAATCAAGGCACTGTAACCCTTGCTCTCTTAGAATGTTATAGACCATGATTTTTTCAGAGGATTGTCCTGAAGCCTAGGCAGGTAGAGTTATTTGCACCATCTGGCACGAGTGTGGGTGAGGAAATCAACAGTGCTTTGTCTTTGGAATCTATTCCTTTATTTACCAAAGTAAACGAGATACACTATTTTATTTTATTTATTTTGAGATACACTATTTTTAAATCAGTTTTGGTCCATACCTATAATTTGAACAGAAAAAAAAAAAAAAAAAAAAAAAAACAACGCCCTACACATCTGAGTGGGAAGAAGGATGGGTGCACAGGCGAGAAGACTGCCTTCTGAGTTGAAGCCTGGAATTGCTAAGAATGGGACTGTGTCTTGGAGAATTGCAAGGTGGATGGAGTGTCTGGATGCGGATCAGCAGCCATTCTGCCATCTGGAAGCTTTAATTCCCTGCAGCTAGACACTTTTAAAAAGCTGTTCATCCCTTCCGGTAAACTTAGCTTTTCTGCTGTTCTGGCAACAATGCACTTGGTGTGCAGGCTGCCTCTGGCTATTAAGTTATTCTTGTCAGATTACCTCTTGTCCCAGACAGGCTGGAGCCTGTGGAGTGGGGTTCACACTGGGTGCCGCACGCAGGGAGCCCATGCCAAGGTCAGAGAGAGCTGGCTACTACTCTTGGGTTGCATTTTCCGGAGATAGGGGAGCAAGTAAAAGGTAGCATCTTGGGGAGAAACCACAGTTCTGTGCAAGAGATGCTGACAACCAAGCTTCCATGAATGGGGGAGTAAGAGGAAAACAGAGGGACAGAGATTGAAAATCTAATTACCAAGCCAAGGAATTGAGACTGGGAGACAAATGAAAAGAGCATCTGGTGCTTAAACACAGATTGTAGAGCAAAACCTTCAGACCGAAGGAGTAGCATTAAGGAGCTTTTAATAGGGCACCCATGGCCTCAGGGATGGAGGGAAAGGAAGGAAACTATATCAAGAGTAGAGACATTGTTTGGATAATTTGTATTTCAAAATAACTTGAAAAATATCTAAATAACATCTTTCCTTTTTTACGCTTATGAAAACTCTACATACATATGCACCTATACATGATATATATATATATATATACACACACACGCACAGATATATGGGATAGTAATGACAAACATATATGATGATAATGAAATAAACTGATATGGGAAGATTTTATAAATATGTTCTCATAAAAACTCGGACTTGAAAAAGCATCAGTTCATTTAGGAAGTCGCATGAGCGAATGCTTTCCAGCTGTGAATCGGCAGTTAGAATCTAATTAAAAACAAAACAAAAAAATAACCACACTAAGCAGGAGACTCCAGATACTCCAGAATTTGCTAGCTCTACCACAGAGAATTGCATATGATAAGTATACAGCACATTTGTTTATCTAATTAATTAAGGATATAAAAAAAGTGCTTTGAACTATAGAGAAATTTTCATCTATAGAACACACAATATTTGAGTATTTTAATTGATTTGTTCCCTGTCTCCGGCAGGATTTTTAATTTCCAGCCTCAGATATTGGCTTGGGCTAATTTAAATAGAAAGGGAATTTAACAAAGGGAAATTCGGTAGCTCACACAAACTTTGGTACATGTTTAGAATCAAGTGTGGAAAAAAAAAAAAAAAGAATCAAGTGTGGAGGCCAAGAAAATTAAGGCCATTCCACCTCCAGTTTAGCATTAGCACAAGTATAGCCATCTCAGGCCCCTGTGAATAAGATCTGAAATTATAGGAAAAACTGCAGAACACCCTTGACAGAGAGTCCCATATCGGAATGAGAACAGAGCTTAATGCCCTTGACAGAAAGTCCCATATCAGAATGAAAATAGAGCTCAGAACGCCCTTGACAGAGACAGAAAGTCCCGTATTGGAATGAAAACAGAGCTTAAGAAATTCCTCCACCCCTTCTGAAAATCCCCTAGACCAGCCCATAGAAACCCAGCTGTAACCCCCCTCAGGGTCCAAGTCCCTGCTTTGCTGTGTTGGATATACTTGGCCCCAAGCTCAAGCTTGTTAATAAACCCTCGTGTGCTTGCATAGGTGTCAGCTCCTTGGTGGTTTTCTTGGATTTGCAATCTTGGGCACAACACAAGTTTGAAGGCTATGTAGCCAGGAGTAATATTAAAAGTATCACCTGGGGCTCCTAAATGGCTCAGTTGGAGGAGTATATGACTCTTGATCTTGGAGTCATGAATTCGAGCACCATGTATGGTGTAGAGAGTACTAAAAGAAAAACAACAAAACAAACTAAAAATAAGTTGTATCACCTAATATTTCTTTATCATAGATGGTCCTTTGCCAGTGTCTTGAGAATGGACACTGCAAAGTGAACCTCTGTCATCATAATTCTGGATGCTGTGGAGTTGCTAAAACCACTGCCAGTACTGTCACCTGGATGTGGATAGAGCTGCCTTCCCTGATGCAATCCTCGAGAGAATAGCTTCCTTATGGTCAGTTTTGTGTATTTCTAACTACAATAGGTACAATAATTGGTGAGGCCTAGGCCATGTGTCAATGTCTTGACTGCTGGTGTGCCTAAGAAAACAAGTGATGGCAATTTAATACTCAGTAGTGGAAGAGGGTTGTACCTTATTACTTGTGGTGATTCATATCAATAGCTTTAGGGTCTTTTAATCATATACATTAATATGATTTAGCTATTTTAATATAATGGAACTAAGAATATTGATTTTTATTAAATATATAATAAATAGATTCAGTTGTGAATAAAAAATAAGGTAATAACTATGCTATGAGTGCAGAAATTTTGAGTATGGAATGGTGATCATCAGAGACTTTGAAATATAAATAATACAATTTGGGTACAATCTTAGAAGATTAATATGGTCCTCTATATTTGCAAATAACAACCCACAATTAAAAGATATCCCTTCTTCGTGACACATATGGCTATTGAATTTCTCTAGACTCTCATTTACAACTACATACATTACTGGCATAATGTGAAGTATCTGAGAGCTGCAGGTCACTGAATGACCCCTAAAATAAAAAGACCCACAGAGGCAGAAAAAGCTTTTCCTTCAGAGTGGAAGTAAAAGTATTGGTATTATCTTCTTTTTTGTATGTAAGATTTGATAATTTGATATACAAAATATAATATTCTATGTGATTCTATATAGAATATATATGATATACCTACACAAATAATACATAATTTAATGTATATGGTTATATAGTATAATTGTACAATACATTTTAAAGGAAAAATAGTATAAAGTAATTCTAAACAAATAAATAAAACGTCAAAATTTTCTATAGAAACCAAGGAAATGCTTATTTGTTATTGATCTCAGACTATCCACACTTAGCGTTTCTGACTCAACATATGGACAAATCTGATTTTAACTTTAAAAAAAAATGTTGTGAGATAGTTTTTGCTTTTATTAATGGTAGAGTAGAATAAATGGTAGATGTCATATGCTTTATAAAATTAGTACGTATTTTCTTTCTGGAGTCTATGTGCTTTCTTAGGGTAGGAAGAAATGTTATTCATCTTGACAACTCAGTATATTGAGTCTCACAAATGAATGCCTAGTTAATGCTTGTTTAAAAAATAAAACAAATTATACTTAATTTAGGAGCTAATAAAAATGTTTGATAAGGAAACATTAATGAAATTGTTATATTAATATTAATAAGATTATTATATTTGTTTACATTATATTACTCAATAATTTTCAATCAAGATATTCAGAGATACTAAAATTATATCTTTAGAACCATTAATCTCAACTATTAAAAAATGAAAAACAGTGTTACATATTTAGGGTATTAATACAATTTCAGGATTTAAACTGTAACAGCAACTACTCGATTCAAACCACAATCATTCAACCTGAAAATTTAACCCAGAAACAAAGGACTAATGCACTCATGGAGTATTGTCTACTCAGTTTGTAATACAAGTGAAAAAAGAAAAAAAAAAACAAACAAAACGACATACTCTAAAGGTCATTACCAGAAAATAACGTCAATAAACATTACTATTGATTTAAATATTTATGTACTCCATGTGGGAGCATCCAAATACATAAAATAATTAATAACAAACATAAAGGAACTAATTGACAATAATACAGTAATAGTAGAGGACTTTAGCACCCCACTTACATCAATGGGCAAATCATCTAAACAAAAATAAACAAAGAAACAGAGGCTTTGAATGACACAGTGGACCAGATGGACATAACAGATATATTCAAAACACTCCATCCTAAAACAGCAGAATACACATTCTTTTCAAATGCACACAGAACATTCTCCAGAGTAGATAACAGATTAGGTCAACAAATACAAAAACACTGAGATCATACCATGTACTTTTTTTGACCACGATTCTATGAAAGTAGAAGTCAACCACAAGAAAAAGTCTGGAAAGACCACCAATAAATGGATGTTAAATAACATGCTGCTGAACAATGACCGGGTCAACCAGGAAATCACAGAGAAAATAAAAAGTACATGGAAACAAATGAAAAAGAAAAATACAATGGTGCAAAATATTTGAGATGCAGCAAAAGCAGTCCTATAAAGGAAGTGTATAGCAATATAGGCCTACCTCAAGAAGCAAGAAAAGTCTCAAACAACCTCACCTTACACCTAAAGGAGCTAGATAAAGTACAAAAAATGGAATCTAAAGCCAGCAAAAGGAAGGAAATCATAAAGATTAGAGCAGAAATAAGTGATCTAGAAATTAAAAAACAATAGAACAATGAAATCAGGAGCTGTTTCTTTGAAAAAAAAAAAAGATAAACCTGTAATCTGTCTTATCAAAAAGAAAAGAGAAAGGACCCCCGCAAAAAAAACCCACAACTGAGAGAGGATAAATAACAACCAACACCACAGATACACAAACAATTAGAAGAGAATCTCATGAAAAACTATATGCCAGCAAGTTGGACAACTTAGAAGAAATGGACAAATTCCTACACATATAAATTACCAAAACTGAAACAGGGAGAAAGACAAAACTTGAGCAGACTGATAGCCAGCAAAGAAACTGAATCAATTATCAAAAATCAAAAAATCCAGGGCCAGATGGCTTCATGGAGGAATTCTACCAAGTATTTAAGGAGAGTATAATGTCTATTCTTCTCAAACTATTCCAAAAAATAGAAAAGGAAGGAAAACTTCCAAATTCATTCTATGAGGCCAGTATTATGCTGATACCAAAACCAGATGAAGACTCCACTACAAAGGAAAATTACAGGCCAATATCCCTGATGAACATGGATGCAAAAATTCTCAACAAAATGCTAGCAAATTGAAGTCAACAGTACATTAAAAGAATTTTTCACCACAATCAAGTAGGATTTATTCCTGGGCTGCAGGAGTGATTCCATTCACAAATCAATCACCGTGATCCACCACATTAATAAAAGAAAGGATAAGAACCATATGATCCTCTCAATAGATGCAGAAAAAGAATTTGGTAAAGTACAGCATCCATTCTTTTTTTTTTTTTTTTTTTTTTTTTTTTTTTAAGGACTTACTGATTTTTTTGATAGAGAGCAAAAGCAAGGAGAACAGCAGAGGGAGAAGGAAATGCAGACTCCCCACTGAGCAGGGAGTCTGATGTGGGGCTTGAACCCAGGACCATAGGATCATGATGTAAGCCGAAGGCAGATGCTTAACTGGCTGAGCCACCCAGACACCCCTAGAATCCATTCTTGATAAAAACCTTCAACCAAGTACATTTACAGGGAACATACCTCAATGTAATAAAGGCCACCTATGGAAAACCCACAGCTAATATCCTCAATGAGGAAAACCTGAGAGCTTTTCTATAAGGTCAGGAACAACATTCTCATGACCAATATTTAACATAGTACTGGAAGCCCTAGCCTCAGCAATCAGACAACAGAAAGGAATGAAAGACATCCAACTCATCACGGAGGTGTCAAACTTTTACTATTTGTAGATGACATAATTCTTTCTACAGAAAACCTGACTCCACCGAAGAACTGCTAGAACTGATACACAAATTCGGTAAAGTCATAGGATACAAAATCAATGTACAGAAATCTGTTGCATTTCTATGCATCAATAATTAGCATCAGAAAGAGAAAATAAGGAATCAATCCCATTTACCATTGCACCAAAACCAATAAGATATCTACGAATAAACCTAATCAAGGAAGTAAAACACTTGTACTCTTAAAACTATAAAGCACTGATGAAAGAAAATGAAGATGACACAAAGGAATGCAAAGAAATTCTATGCTCGTGGATTGGAAGAATAAATATTGCTAAAATGTCTCTACTATCCAATGCAATCTGCACTTTTAATGCAATTCCTATCAAATACCTGAATTTTTCACAGAGCTAGAACAAACAATCCTGAACTTTGTGTGGAACCACAAAGGGCCCTGAATAGACAAAACAATCTTGAAAAAAGCAAAGCAAAGCTGGAGGCATAACAATTCTGGACTTCAAATTATATTACAAAGCTGCAATGATCAAACCAGTATGATCCTGGCACAAAAATAGACACTCTGATCAATGGAACAGGATAGAAAACCCAGAAATGAGTCAACAACTATATGGTCAATTAATATTTGACAAAGCATGAAAGAATACCCAATGGGAAAAAGTCTCTTCAACAAATGGTGTTAGGAAAACTGGACAACAACATGCAAAAGAATGAAGCTGAACCACTTTCTTACACCAAACACAAAAACAAATTCAAAATAGATTAAATATCTAAATGTGAGACTGGAAATCATAAAGATCCTAGAGGAGAACAGGGGCAGGAACCACTTTGATACTGTAGCAACTTTCTTCTAGCTATGTCTCTTGAGGTAAGGGAGACAGAAAAAAAAAAAAAAACAAGAAAAAACAAAACTATTGGAACTTTCTCAAAATAAAAAGCTTCTGCACAGCAAGGAAACAATCAACAAAATTAAAAATTGTTACAGAATGGGAGAAGATATATGCAAATGACATATCTGATAGAGGGTTAGTATGGAAAATATATAAAGAACTTATAAAACTCAGCACCCCAAAAACCAAATAATCCAATTGAAAATGGGCAGAAGACGTGAGTAGATATTTTTCTAAAGAAGACATATGGTTGGGGATGCCTGAGTGGCTCTGCAGTTGAGCATCTGCCTTAGGCTCAGGGGGTGATCCCAGGGTCCTGGGATTGAGTCCTGAATCAGGGTCCCTGCAGGGAGCCTGTTTCTCCTTCTGTCTCTGTCTCTGCTTCTCTCTCTGTTTCTCATGATTAAATAAATAAAATATTTTTTAAAAAATGACAACATATGGTTGACTAATGGACATATAAAAAGATGCTCGACATCACTCATTATCAGGGAAAAACAAGTCAAAATACAACGAGATATTACCTATCACCTATTAGAATGGCTAAAATCAATAACACAAGAAACAATAGGTGTTGGAGAGGATGTGGAGAAAGGGGAAACTTCTTGCACTGTTGATAGGAATGCAAATTGGTACAGTCACTCTGGAAAACAGTATGAAGATTCCTCAAAAAGTAAAAAATGGAACTACCCTACCATCCAGCAATTACACTACTAGGTATTCACCCAAATAATACAAAAAATACTAATAAAGGGATACACTTACCCTGATGTTTGTAGCAGCATTATCTACAATAGACAAATTATAGAAACAACCCAAGTGTTCATCCACTGATGAATGGGATAAAGAAGTGGTACATATACACAATGGAGTATAATACTCAGTCATTTAAAAAATGAAATCTTGCCATTTGCCAAGATGTGGATGAAGCTAGAGAGTATTATACTAAATGAAATAAGTCAGTCAGAGGAGACAAATACAATATGATTTCACTCATATGTGGAATTTAAGAAACAAAACAAATGAACATAGGGAAAGAAAAAGAGAGAGAGAGGCAAACTAATTAACAGACTCCTAACTATAGAGAACAAACTGATGGTTACCAGAGGGGAGGGGGAACGGGTGACATAGGTGATGGTGGTTAAGGAGTGCACTTGCTGGGATGATCACCAGGTGTTGAATGGAAGTGTTGAATCACTAAATTGTACACCTGACACTAATATTACACTATATGTTAACTAACTGGAATTTAAATAAAAAGTTTAAAAAAAGATAATCTCAAGATTTAAAGTATAACAGCAATTACTTGATTCCAACCATAATCATTCCTACCTAAAAATTTAACCCAGACAAAGGACCATGTACTCATGAAGATAGTCTTCCTCAGCTTGCCTCCAGGCTTCTCTGTTCCACTTCCACCTTATTATATCACATCTAAATGTAATAAAAATGAAAAAGAATGGGTGCCTGGGTGGCTCAGTCAGCTAAGCATCTGCCTTGGACTCAGGTCATGATCCCAGGGTCAGGGGATCCAGCCCCGCATCAGGCTCCCTGCCTGGTGGAGAGCTTGCTTCTTCCTCTCGTTCCTGTCTGTTCTCTCAGTTGCTATCTCTGTCTCTCTCAAATAAATAAATAAATAAATAAATCTTTTTAAAAAATGAAAAAGGGAAAAAATGTTTTAAAGATCATTAACAGAAAGCAATGCCAACAAACATCACTATTGATTCATGGTTCTGATACCAAAGTCCCATATACTTGCAAGGCGTAACTAAACCCTATCTATCCTGGCAGATTATTCAGGCCACCTTATAAAGTAAAGTAGAAATGTTAAGTAGTCAAGTAATCCCTACTGATAAAAAAAAAATTAAAAATGTTAAAAAATATGGCTATTTTTAGTTTTTAACTTTAGGTTAAAAATTATGTTTTTACTTACTTATTTTTATAAAGTACTTTTTATTTTATTTATTTTTTAAAGTAAGCACTATGACCAAGATAGGACTTGAACTCACAACTGAGATCATATTTCACAATCTACCAGCAGAGCTGGCTAGATGTCCCTAATATTTAAGCTTTTATCCCAAATCATCTTTTGTAAAATTACTGCAATAACAGCTATAGCAATAACCACTAATATAAAGTATCTTTTTGAGCTTTGAACTGAGCTTCAAATTATACTTTTGTTTATAAGATAATACATTTTTACTCAATAATTATCTTGTAAAATGTAAATGTTCTCTAATTTGATGCAATCTTCTTTGATATTTGTGGTCAGGCTAATTTTCCCCTCATTCCCATATTTTTGACTGTTCTTTATATATTATGACAGTACTCAGAATATTCCAATGTATAGCTGAAATATGTGCAATGGGTTAGTACCATATATTTTATTTTTTATTTATTTATTTATTTTTAAGGATAGATTTATTTATTTATTTATTTATTTATTTATTTATTTATTTATTTATGATAGACATAGAGTGAGAGAGAGAGAGAGAGAGAGAGGCAGAGACACAGGAAGAGGGAGAAGCAGGCTCCATGCCGGGAGCCCGATATGGGACTCAATCCTGGGACTCCAGGACCGCGCCCTGGGCCAAAGGCAGGCACTAAACCGCTGAGCCCCCCAGGGATCCCAATATCATATATTTTAAAAAAATAATAGGATGATATTTTATTAGAGTCAAACACGTCACTTTGGCTTGATGAAAGACATTTACAATCCTCATTCAGGTTATCTACTGAATATCATCTTATGACTTTATAACTATGATGCCTCATATTGATAAAAACATTTTTGGGGGGTTCACTGCTGCCAATTTAATCCCTACATCAAAAACCTCTTGTTAGTAGGTATGATTCTTTTAATAGGTGTAATTAATTTATAATAAAAAAGTTAAAAATTTGTATTCTTCTGTCTGAGTTGAATCACTTCTCTTAGTTGAGTTTATCACTAATATTTTTAGTGTATGACAAATGACAGCATTGTTTTAGCAAATATTAGCATTCATACCAAGGGTAGGAAATCTCACAGTTATAATTGGTTGATAGATATATATTATTAAAATGGATTCCTCATCAGAACATGCAATTTATCTTAATTGTATGGTGCATAAGTGCCATATGGATCTAAAAAAGGTAGAAACCCAAAAGTAGATAGATTAATACCTTTAATTAGCAACACTCAGATAGTTGAAGGACCTGAGGGAACTAACCCCAGACATTTCAATAAGACAAAAACAGGCTTTAAATAATTCCTGTTACCAAAACAAGAGTAGCATTTGAACAAGATTGAGGTAAATGGTTTGAAATTTTGATGCAAATATAAAGTATGAAGCAATAATGATTTTGTAGTCCTAGGAGCCATTGTTTCCATAGACACTGGTGAAAGGGACCCTTCTCATGGACCTCGTTGCTTTAGAGGCATCTGTATGTCACACACACATTTGCAAAAATAAGTAATGCTAACTATGTATGACACTTAAATTCAGATCAATTCTAGGACATTATATCCTAAAACCATAAACATCTCCTCTCATTACCAACATCATTCCAGTCCAGAAAAATGCAGATCCACAACTTCAGAGCAGAAGGTGATAGGAGGAATGCATCAAAATGTGTGGGTTGTGCTGCTACTGAGTTTGGAATCCGACACTACATGAGAGTATAGAGGTTTTGAACTACAGAAGCACTTAGGCAAGAGAAAAGGCAAATTTATTATCTAACTTTTCTTCTCAGCAGGAATGAAATCGATTCTTATAAAACAAAACAAAATACAATGTCACTTCTCATTTAAGCTTAACGTCCATATTCTGGCTTCCTTTGTATTGCAGTGTGTTGGTCTTGAGGGACTCAGAAATATTTGTGCAAAGTAACTGAGAAACATTTTGCCTTATTTTGCAAACTGTGCAATCCTGAAAATTGAGTCGATAGATGGATCAAACAATCTAGATAAAGCATTCAAGAACTATGATACTGATTCTTAACCTAGTCACTGAGTGGACATTAAGCCTGAGAGCTGTGAGTAGTTTCATTTTTTACCAAAACATTTAATAAGATTCACAATTACATTTTTAAAAATTCAATCTTAAACATTTAATTTTAATAGTTTTATTTAAAAGTGTACACTCATTTAGAACTTAAATTTTGCCTTTTAATATGGGTAGCGTGTTTTGAAGAAAAAAACTGAAGAACATTATCATTTTATTTTTAATTTTTTTAGCTTACTTGATATTCAATTTTTATATTTTAAAATGCAATTATGTCTTATTTTTAACTCCTTTAGATCGTTATTGTTAATAGTGGTTTAGTCAGCTTTCTTCTTGCCTCTAGGGTCCTAACCTCTTTTTTATACTGGCCATTATAGATTCCAATGGCCTAATCACAAAGACCTCTCCCTCTACTTTTTCTTGAAACATTCGCTTTAGAAAACATGTTATTGTGAATTATTTTCTGTTCCAGTTGAGATGTAAATCTTTTTTAAAAGCCTCTTGTCAATATCACAATCATAGAGCTTTCTCAAGGACCCAGGAGCCACTTTTTTGAAATGTCATCATCAGGTCGCCTGGGGGGCTCAGCGGTTGGTTGAGTGCCTGCCTTGGGGTCTGGTCGTGATCCCAGGATCTGAAATTGAGTCCCACATTGGGCTCTTGCAGGGAGCCTATTTCTTCCTCTGCCTGTGTCTCTGCCTCTCTCTTTCCGTCTCTCATGAATAAATTTAAAGAAAAAATGAAATGTCATCATCAAGGAAGATAATAACTTATCTCCCAATCTCTGTGGGAGGAGAGGAGCTCAACTTCCATTGGCATCAAATTGTAGAACTACCTCTTAGTGTGAAGGTATGAAAAAGTTTACTTCTCTTTTGGTAAGGATAATTAGCAAACACAGACAGCCTATGATCTCCTTCCCCTTCCCCTCAGCTCTTTAGAACTCTCTAGCCCTTTGTTTTAGTTGAGTACAGACGGTTCTTTCTCTCACCCATTGTAATAACCTTGAATAAAGTCCTCCTTGCTTGCTTAGCTGTCCAGTGCAGTTTTTGCTTTGGCACAGTTATCATGACAGAGTTAGCATGAATCCATACATGAATCACAATAATTAATTATAATTGTCTTTGATAAATTTGATGATTGTAATCTCATATTTTTTTCAATTTTGTCATAATGAAGCTGTATTTGTCAAGGTGGAAGACACATTTTACTGAATAACTTGTTAGCATGATTTGTATTTTTAAAAACTTATACATGTGGTATGAGGTCCTCCTACACCCTGCAAATATTAGCTGTGAGTCCATCATAAAATATCTCTGACCTTTTATGTTAACCTACAGATTTGTTGATAACAATGCCATTACAAAGACCTGCTCTTGAAGAATAATTTAGGAGCCATATGAACAATTTATGTAAGGGAGTAAGTTTTGTAAAAAGGGAGTACGGAGAATACTGCGGACTAATTCTAATTAAATCTTGATTTATCCAGGGGTTATGGTCAGGTGTATGCCTTTATTGCTGAGGAGGACACCTACAATGGACTGCTTTCCTTATCTTCACAAAAGGAGCACATTAAAAAATAAAGCTCTGTGTTTTATGCCAAGAAACATAATGTTTCAAAACAAAAGATATACTCTAAAGTACATTAATGAATTTGAATGGTTGGAACACTAAGATCTGTCCCATTCTGTTCTTATCAAAACTGAATTATTATTCTTTGTTGAAGGCAATTCTCTCCATCTATTGGTATTATCTGTATTTCTCCTAAAATAGTATCAATATGTTCCCAATGTCCTAGCCAGAAAACTTTCTTGGACATAAGAAAGATAAAAAAAGAACAAGGAAATTTCATAGATTTTCAAGCAACTCGGAAAATGGAATATATCATATAACGGAGGGGGTTATTAAGTAGTTCCTTTCATACAAAGCTTGCCTTTGAAAATTACTCAGAATAACCATTGCTCAAGAATGCATATTCTTTTATTAAAATTGAAGTACATTAGTGTGGTTCACAAATGTTAAGATATTAAATTGTGCTCTAGTGCTTAGCATACATCATCTCATAGGTATGAAATAGACACTGGAAAAACCAGGCTTTCTGGTATATTTCCAATATAGGTATTAGTACTTTTGATGTGGGGAAATGGAACAAAACGCTCAAGAAAGAATTCTTGAGATGTTTTACAATGCAAAAAGGTGCTTTTTGTTATGGCATGGGGACAAGACCCAAGGGCAGAAAGTGTTGCACTTCGTGAGGAGCAACTCATATCATATTTTTAAGTTTGGGGGGCTAGAGATACCCAAGTCTCTAAAGGGATTTCCATATGTTAAAGAAAAGTTAGAACGTCCTGGGGGGTCTGGCTATTGTCAAGATAAGTTTACTTTTAGTCCCTAGCAAAGCATTAATATTCAGGCAGCTATGAATTCCTTGAAGAATATCACATTCTGCATGTCTCTGGTATTTACCGGTGGGCTGGAAGTTGTAAGGAAATTTAATTTCATCTACCTGTCTCTTGCCTCTGTTCTCATCATTTGCATAGCACTTAACTATAAGAATCATTCTTACACTGTCAATGACATATTCTTTAGATATCACTGATTAAGAATATTATACGTTTACACAGAGCTTTCTGGC
Organism: Canis lupus familiaris; assembly: GCF_011100685.1. Taxonomy (NCBI): domain Eukaryota; kingdom Metazoa; phylum Chordata; class Mammalia; order Carnivora; family Canidae; genus Canis; species Canis lupus. The sequence continues at coordinate 30,263,027 of NC_049255.1, forward strand.
TCGGAGAAAAACTTATAAATCAATCTAACGTGCTGCATTTCAAGTATTGTCTATGTGGATAATGTTTCAGTGTCAACTCTAACAAGAAATCATGTATTTTATAGAACCTTTCCTTAGATCATCATTTTTAAAAAGTTTAAAAAAATAAAAAATAAATAAAAATAAAAAAGGTTTATTTGTCCCAGAATATTTTTCTAAAAGTTGTGGTCCCTTGGAATCTTAACATAATGTACCAGCATAGATTTCAAACGGTTACTTAAGCTTGGAATATTTGATTATTAAACACAAGGTGCTTGATGACGTCATGGAAATGGTATCAATCTCAATCAAACTTAGAGGGAAACCTTCGCAAAAATCCTTTTTTGAAAAAAAAGAAATAGGATGCCATAAAAATCACAGTAATGTCTTCAGGTTCATCCTAATTTCATCGTCTTCCCATCCATTGGCTCCTGGGAGTATCTAACGCTTTGTCAAATTCCTATCTGGGCAACAGGAAAAGAGAGAGAGGTATAGATTTTCTGTACTGCACTGTGGTTTACTAAATTTCTATTAGAATGTTAAACCTCCTTGGGGTTAACAGAAGACGTTTGTAGCATTAAACTTCTATAATGTAAAAAAAAAAAAAAAAACTTCTATAATGTTTGGAGTTCATACTATTTGTATTCATAATATGTACAAAATAGTGTGAGAATTAATGTCCATGATATATCTTAGGAATCTTAAATAGAAAGTATAATGATAAATATAAGTGTCGATAAAGTAATCACTTCAGAAGAAAAGGATAAGTAGACGTCGAATAGCTGCGATTATGCCTTGATTGATGTATTTTGAAAGAAATACATATATAGAGAAAAGGAGGGATTATAGTGTGAGAATTGAGCGCATTTACTATAGAGTTGATCTAGTTTCTATGAATTTTGCCTGCTGGTTCTCTGATCTGTAATATGGAAATAATAGTAATTTTGTCTTGGTAGGTTTGCTGTGCGAATAAAAGTAAGTAATACATGAAAAGCAGTAGCAAACTGTCTGGTGAAGCTATTATTATGTTATTGGTATTTCATAATATGTTGTAATGTTAATGAAACTGTAGCAGGTTATTCAAAATAGAAAACAATAAAATAATTGTGTCTATTATATATACGATATTCTTTGTTGAGCATCATCTTAAATATGGTCTTTGATCTCAAAATGAAGCTATGAAAAATTTTATCCTGTATGTCTTTAGATGTTACTTTTTGATATAAACTTTTTAATTCGTGGCATTTTGAATTGTTCTCCGCTTCCTTTAGCTATAACTCAAACCAAATTAATATAGAATTCTCTTTAATGGTGTCACCTTACCAAAAGGGTTCTCCCATAAATAAGTAGGAACACATGCCACATCTGCACAAAGGAAAGGAGTTAAGGAGAATAGAAAATGTACATGATTTACTGAAGCTGAAAGTCCCCTCAATTTCATGACTATTTGAGCATGAAAATTGCTTAAAAATATTTATGGTTTCAAATGGATAGATTCTACTCAGGGATGCAAATTGAGGCCCAGGGAACCTTAACACCTATAAAGTTTATAATTTGCAGGCCCTGGACTAGAAGGAAAAAAAGATTCTATGTATTTATTCTGAAAGTACAATTTAATAAACAATACAGAAATTTGAGAATAAGCTTTAAAATAATACTTAGTTTTCAAAGAAAGTACAAATTAATAATGCAGAACTTTGAGAATAAGCTTTAAAATAATAGTTTTCAAAGAACTGGCTTGCAGTTATGTTTATATTTAGCATGCATTAAACTAATTACATAAAGATCATTGTTCAAAACACTGACACTTAAAATTTGTTAACACACACAAACACACAATACACACACACATTCTTCATTAAATAATTGCCAAACATATAACTAGAGATAATAGTAATAAAATTTAAAAATAGAGAATTAAGAGATGCAAGAAATATAAACACAAAATACTTTGAATTTGTTCCCAAAATATGAAAGTCACTGGGAAATGTATAATGTGCAGCCTTATTACTAATGATAATTACCCAGGGAAAAGTGTCATTATTAAGCAAATAAAGCCTCTAAGTTTCAAAAGGCAGATGGTTTGAGGACTATCACATGTTCAAAAAATCTTAAAATCTAAACAGAGAGAAGCAAAATATGTATGTGGATTGTCCATTGGAGGTAAGCATGGCAAAACTTAACATTAAGTTGTATACCAGGAGTTTTTAAACCATGAGTATGGTGGTACTTGTGGCAGGGATGAAGGGAGAAAATATTCCTTTTGAATTTCTTCTGTAATTAACCTTTAATTAATAGTTGGTGCTGGCTTAACAACTCTGTGGTGCTAGACCTGGAAGACAACCAGGCAATGGGTTTGGCCTCAACCAGTCAAATAATAGAGAGGAAAATCACAAAGAGAGATACATTCTAATTCTTTGGGTAGGATAGAAACCATGGAAATAAATTTTTAGGCTATAAAGTCACATATATTGTATCTTTACTACTATATATTGTCTAAGAATGTGCTATATCTCCATTACTTTTGAGGGGTTATTTTGCTGGACGTAGAATTCTAGCTTTTTTTCTTTTTTTCAAAACTTTAAATAGTTATGCTACTTGCTTCTTGCATATATGGCTTCTAACAAGAAGTCTGCCATAATTCTTATTTTTGTTTCTCTATAGGAAAGTCTCTGGATTATTTTCAAAATTTTCTCTTTGACTTTGGCAAATTCTTTTCTCCAAGAGGGTAGACCTTTGATATGAAAACTCTGGATTTATTTTTCAATGATTACTCTTTCTCTTTTCCTGCCAAGACATGAAAGGATCTTTTCCAAATCTTCCCAGTGAGAAAACAGTAATGTTCTTGTGGGTAAAGCCCACCAAAGTGTGGGGAATGCCCTAAAAGTATAGTCCCCATGAATGTAAACTAGCCTTCTTAAGCTAGTTTATAATCAGCCTTCAGTAATTTCATCAAAATTACCACTGAAGTGCTCCTCACAGCTTCTGCTCCAAGTAGGCAGATGTTTGCTGGGCCTTTACAAGAGCTTATATCTCTAGATTTCATGGGGATGGTTTGCCTGGCAAATTCAAAAGAATATATTTTTACCCTGTCCTTCTTTTTCTGGGTGTGAGGACAGAAGCGACAACCTCTAACTCCCTTTATCTGTCAGAGCTGAACTGGAAATCCCCTTTGTTTTAATTCCAGAAATTTCCTCTTTTTTGGTGCTTTCAGTATATCAGTAAATTTTTCATATTTTGTTCATCTTTTCTATAAGCTTAATATCAGAACATTTTCATGGTATGTAGACTGCCATATTAATAAAATTAGAATGTTTTTGAAAAGGGTTTAGTCTACCTTGCCTCCATACTTGCATTTCATCTATAAATTAGCAACTGAAAGATCATTTAAGTTTTTTTCTTTGAAAAGACAAATGTCTATATACAAAGGGTATTAGTGGAGCCATAAGTCAATCTGTGGAAAAGCTAAAGGTTACTCTTGAATCTCATTTCAGCTTCAAAACTGTGTTGGTGACATTTATTTTCATAAAATGAGCATGTAAAGAAAAATATACATAAGTACATACAATTGAATATAATTTTTGGAAAATAGCTCCATCTTTAAAAAAAGAATATTTAATTCATTCTCATTTTGAATCAATTTCTAGTCTTTATGTGTAGAAACAGATAATTTAAAACATAAAATATGACATCTGAATGTAAAAATTAATTGGCAGTTGTAGATACTACACCTGATAATAAAGACAATTAAAATGATGAATACAAACTTTATAGCAATTCTGCAAAATAAGAAAAACAAAAAAAGTTGATTTTCAAAGTCATAAATATAGAAGATATTCCAAATATTCAACTAAAAGTTTAGAACTATACTTAGAGGAGAGAATGGAATAAACAGAGGATAAAAGTTATAAAAATATAGCATAAAAATAACTTACTTGAGCTAAAAAAATGATATTTTAAAGCTAATTGAGAAGTGACTATATTTCAGGTAAAATTATTAAAAATATATCTCCATTTATAAATAGTGTGATAAAATTTAAAGTTTATCATCACGTGTCCATATAAGTAGAGAAGAAAATAAATTTTTATTTTACCTACACAATATTAAATGTCATATTTGTTCTAGTTCTTCCTCTTCATTATACTAATAACTAACTAGAGCAAGAAATACTGAGATCCAAAAGCAAAAGCTAAGAATTAAGAAGTCCATAGCCTTATAAGTTATTAATTTATGTGTGAAGGAGCAGAAGAATATTCTTAGGTATGAAAATGTGCCAAACTAAATGCCACAGAAATTATTCAGAAAAAAATTAAATGAAGCGATTTGCTGGAGCACAAACATTTCAAAATCTGAACTCAGGAATTGAAAAGTTGAGTGCCATATAAAGAGTTAGTGTCAAAATCCATATTTACAAAAAAAAAAAAAACAAAAAAAAAAAACAAAGTCCATATTTACCATGAAAATGTAGTAAATATAAATGTGAGATTCTAGAGAAAATGAAAATATATACACTATAAAATGTGATAAGAATGTCCATTTTTTCACGTTTTTGCAGAAAATAAGGAAAATATACTTTTGTGAGTGTACATGATAAAAAATGTAAATTTAAAAATAGCTAAAGTAAATTATATATGGTAAATGTTCATATTCTTAATCCCTCTCTTTTCCTGCTTGGAAGAACTTGTGTTCTTGCCTGTTCAACTTTTTCACTTTCCAACTCTGACTAGGTCTATACCAGTTTTGTGATATAAAATTGGTACACAGGGTCAAAGCAGACTGAATTTAAGGTAAAAAAAATAATGATCTTCATAACAAAAGGTAGGTGATGAGGAAGAGGAAAAACAAATCCTTGAAAAGAGCAAAGGAAAATGTTGCTGAGCAAGTTAAATAGGGGAAGGAAGAATTATTCAAGATTATTGCTATGGAGAATAGGGATTGGACTGAACTCAACTGAAACAAAAAGTGAGAGAATTTTTAAGCCTCAAGGTGAGCTAGTGGAAAATTGCTGGACAACGGTGACAGATGGTTGATCAATGTGGTATGGAGGTGGGATCTTTTTGCCAAACGGTGCTTATTGAATTTAGATTTCTACATTCCCACAGAAACTGGGAGATACAGACATCTTTCTTGCTGGTTACATTTCAAAAGGCTGACTCCCCGGATCTTGAGAAAGACATTCTTGGGTTGTAGTCTTGGCAGAAGACTGGAAGATCTACATCTTAAAGGGGCGGAGAAAAATTTACAATCACAAATTACTAAAATAAATGCTCAAAGAAGGGATGTAGGAAGCTTATTGTCAGGAAGACAATAAAGTTAGTCAAGCTGCAGGGAACATTAACTCTCTTGGTCAAGGGCTAGACTTAAAAAGGCATTTTGGTTCTTTTTTTTTTTATTTTTTATTTATTTTTTTTTTGGCATTTTGGTTCTTGAAGTCAAAAATTCTGAAGTCTCACAAAGCTTCAAGAGTGAGGGAGAGAAAAGAGGACCTTTTAAGGATACTATGGAATTTTCTTTGGATCCCCTTCAAAAGTCTTCTAGAAAGACAAGTAAAAGAATGAAGATTCTTTATTAATTTAAATGGAGGTTTTTTTTGGTTTGTTTGTTTGTTTGTTTTTCGATAAAATGGAGTTTGTTGACTTTTGTTTATTTAAATGTGAGTTCATTTAAGAGCTAGGTCACAAAGGCCCAGATATTTATTTATTATTTATGTACTTCAGGATCTTTGAAAGACTTTGAAATGAAAAGAGAGACAGAGATTGATTGATTGATTGATTGATAATCTTGTAGATATGCTGACTAGCCTTCCCATAAACCCACCTAGATTCTTTCTTTCATTATCTGAGGTAGTTTACCATTTTCTAAATTGTAGATTATTATGATAGCAATAATGATAGTTGAATTGTTCTTTCTGATATGCATGGAAGTTAGTTATTTCTGTTTGTGGGAAATTATTTCTCCCTTAACCCAATTTTGCATCTACTTGTAAATTCATTTTAGCATCCTTTATCTCTCTCCCTATGTGTGTTTCTGTATGTTTATGTGTGTGTGTGTGTGTGTGTGCGTGTGTGTGCATAAAACTGAATTCTTTTTGAACCAGCTTTGACATCTTACTGGTCTCCTCAATAATTAGTTAAATAAAATATTTGACAAGTTTATTTATTTATTTATTAATCATAGTCACAGTTATTTTAAAATTTATCCTTTAAGAATTTACAAGTCAAGAGACATTTTCTGGTGAAATATCAGATGGCAAAACTTGAGAATATTCGAATAGCTTTCCATGAGTTAAAGGAATATAAATTACATTAAAAAAATTCTTGTAGTAGAGTACTGGAAATCAAGGGGTATAGCAAAAAAGTGTCAGAAAAAAAATGATTATGAGCCTAAAATTATTTGCGTTGAGAAATTGTTCTTTGATTTAAAAATGTGCACGTTTTAAGTGAAGATTAATGATGTTAATGTCATGATTCTTGAGAAAACTTTGATGCAGAAAGCTCAAACTACCCCAAGACAAAGAGTCAAATTTTAAATTCAGATCCTGACTTTTAAAAGGCATAAGAAAATAACTGGATGAATGAATTTGGCTTTATATCCTAAACACCTGAAATAAGTTTACCTTGGTGTTTTGGTATTTTGGTATTTTCATCATAATTTTTCTACTTCAATTTCAAATGAAGCTGTGAACAAAGTAACTTTTCAGAAAAAGACCTTAAGTGGATTATTAAATTGGTCAATAGACTGTTACGCGATTTTTAAAAATATTGTCATTAAACTTTAACAATCTGTCAAAATCCACATCAATGAAGCTAAAACTGCTCTAAATAAAGTCTTATTATAAAAATCCATATTAAAATATTGGTTATATAAGTTCAAATCACAACTTATAATAAAATAACATATATGGTTGGGCTAGATGTTTATTTTTGATTGAACAATAGCATAGAAAAGAGCATAAAGATTATGAGGAATTAATCAAAATTAGAGAATTTGGGCCAGAAACCATAGTAACCTAGCAACAGAAAGATATTGTTCTTGGACAGATTCATAAATCTTGAAGTAACATTATATTCATTAAGCTGATAATTATAATGTGCTTCATATAGTGACAATCTGAAAGAATTAATTTAGGAGTAACTAACATGTAGCCAAAATATCCTGAAAGTGTACTTAGTCATATGATTTTTTAACTAAGTTAAGCAAATTAAAACCATAAGATATAACTACATCCTTATTAAAAAGAGCTAAAATAAAAAGCACTAACTATACCAAATGCCAGCAACGATTCAGGATTCAGTAGCATATACTACTCTATATAGCACAAAGTCTTCATTTCTTCATATCATTCTTCAATAAAAGAACAAAGTCTTCCTAGGAAAATGACTAATTTAGGGCTGAAGTAGGGAAAATATAAGATGAGCCCATAGCAAACTGTAGAGCTAGAAGGTAAGGAAATGCTAAAAAAGTATATTTGAAAATGCTCCCTGTGGCCAAAGCTGAAACAATTTAAGTATAAGATAAGAAGAGTTTTGGATTAAAGCCCTAAGAGTAAAATAAATATCCATGAGTACATAATTATATCAATAAATGATTCAATACGTAGATAAATATGGGAAAAATAACAAATCTTCCCTACAGAAAAATTTCAAATAATAATTGTAGAAGGAATGAAGAAAAGGGAAATTCATCATGAAAACACCATGGCAATAATTGCCACAGGCAAGATTCACTTATAACTGCTAAAATTAATGGATTAAACTTTAAGGGAGGGCAGGATATTTACATGCCCTTAAACTATTTCTCCCGGCATATTAATTATTGTAATAATTTTAACACATGTCCACAAATTCTTTGATCCTCCACCCTCTTGAAGATAGAGTTTAGTTTTCATTCTCTTGCATGTAGTTTGGATTTAGTGACTTACTTCTTATTCACAGAGTATGGAAAGGAAAACAATAGTAACTTTAACAGTGGAGAAATCTGGCAGACACAACCTTAATCGACTTTAATATTACCAGTAGTCAAGGTGATATCATGTACTTTCTGATATTATATCATGAGAGGGCATTTCATCTATGTGACATTATTCCCCCAAATCTACAAACCCAATTTAATCATAGGAAGCCATCAGGAGAGCCCAAACTGAGGGATATTTTGCATTTTATCTGACTAGTAACCTTCAGTTATGAAAGAAAAGACTGAGAACTTCTTACAGAGTAGATTAAGAAGACATGATGATGACATGCAATAGCCAAGTTGGTTCATGGCTCCAGTAAAGGACATTAGTGGAAGTACTGGTAAAATATGAATAAAGTCTGTAGTTTTGTTAATACTGTGGTACCATTGTTGATTAGTTTTAATAAGGAAATGGTCATGTATAATGTTACCTCCATAGAAAGCTGGGTGAAGTGTATATAGCAAGTAACTGTATTTTCTTTGCCGTTCTTCTTTAAATCTAAAATTATTTTAAAATAAAGAGTCAAGAATAAAGAGATCTAACTCACATACTAAGACATTAAATGGGCCCCCTTCCTTATATTTTGCTTGTCACCTCCGTTTATGGCTGAATAGTGCTCTACTAGTTAACACTTTATTAGTTAATACTAACTTTATTAACATTAATTTAAAGTGTAGCATATACTTATATAATTGTAAATATTATATATTTATATATAATTATATAATATAATATATAATATATATAATTTATATATAAATATATAATATATAATTTATATATATTTATATATAATGTATTTATATAATATATATATTATAATATAATATAAGTGTAAATATTATATTAACACTTTATAGTTAACACTCAATTAGTTAACAATTGATGTTTTACTCAATTACTTAGCCCACATAAAATGTGTGATGTCCACATAGGGACAGCTTTTGTTCATTCCCTCTTTATTTTGTCATTTTTTTCAGCATATATAAAATTTTTTTTCAGTATATATAAAATTTCATTTGAGTAAATAACAGAATGTGCTTTTGGTGCATAAGAGAAAGCAATACATCTACAGAATACCCATGTTGGCTTGCATGGGTATGTGGTACATTAACGTATGCTGTGAAATTACTTGAGTTACATCAAATTTCATCTATTATCATTCAATATGAAATGTGCAAATCTAGAATAAAAGTCCTGCTTATAATTTACATGGGGCCATGCAGGTGTTGTGGTGTTCTCAAAATAATTTCAATGACATCTACTTAGTATTTTAAATCAATCTTTCATGGTTATTAGTGAGATTATGAATACTTTCTGTTCAATAGATTATACCTGAATATAACAATAATGGAAAAGTAATTGGAGTAGCCTAATATTACTGTGACCAACATCATATCACTTAGTGTATCCTGAAAAGAATTGATTTATAGTTAATTTTGAGAAAACATGTTTAGCAAATGAGTATGCTTGAGACAGTATATGAAGAGAAATGCTTTTCTAGGCACCATGATTTCCTATGTCTAGTGTTTGATGTACAATGATGAGCCTAATCATATGTTCAAGAATACACACTTCTTTATAAATGCACAAGTGGTAACCAAATCAGGCTTGGCCTCCCCTTCTGTAGAATTCATGTCTAGTGGACAACAAAGGTGAAAGAGAAATGAAACATTATTTGTGCTATTGTAAAATAAATAAAGTTTTTGAAAGAGCATAACAGGAGTAAAACAGAGCTATCATACTTTGAAGAAGTGGAACCAGGAAGCCCTTTCTGTGATAGTGCTAATTAGGCCAAGGCATGATAATGAAGAAAACCTAAAATGCCAAGACTGCTCCAGACAGAGGCAATAGTAAGTGTAAAAGTGCTGCAGTGAGAAGAGCCTGGAATATTTCAGAAAAAAAGATAACGTATATAAATTGTAGTATGTAAAGGGAGAGTGTTGGAAAGGATGTCTACTAATTAATTGGTTGATTAGTTCTTTCACTTAATGAATATTTATTCATTCATTATTCAACCAATTTTGGAAAAGCATGTCTGACAGACATCTTTGAAAGGCTTACAATATGATGGGAAAGAAAGGCAGTGATCACATAGTCACATAAACAATTATGAATATAACTAGTCCATAACCAGACCTTATGAAGGAAAGGCTGCTTTGGGGCCTGCAATAGGAGTATTTGACTTAGTCAGGCATGTTAGGGAAAGCTATAGGGAAGTGAAAATTGAGCTGACATATTAAAAAATAGTATAATTCACATGAGAAAGCAAAAATAAAAGCATATTTGAAAGAGAAGAATAAAGACACATGCCAATTACCTTTAATGGAAGAAAATACAGGAGCTCAAGGAAATAAAAAGAGGTTAGAAATAAAAATTAAAAAAAAAAAAAAAAAAGAAGAAGGGATCCCTGGGTGGCACAGCGGTTTAGCGCCTGTCTTTGGCCCAGGGCGCGATCCTGGAGACCCGGAATTGAATCCCACGTCAGGCTCCCAGTGCATGGAGCCTGCTTCTCCCTCTGCCTGTGTCTCTGCCTCTCTCTCTCTCTCTCTCTCTCTCTGTGACTATCATAAATAAATAAAAATTAAAAAAAAAAAAGAGGTTAGGTTGGCTAGAAAGAGTAGAGTGAGAGGAGCTTGTGTGACAAGAGTGAAGAAAAAGGCTGGCGTCAGGCCATCATGGCTTTGTAGGGCCCGGCAAAGAGTTGCATCCTTTATGTAAGGGAAATAGGCAGTCTTTTTTTTCTTTTTTTTTCTTTTTTTCTTTTTTTCTTTTTTTTTAAATAGGCAATCTTTGTACAAGAGCAATTCACCTGCCCTAATTAAAGTGTAATAAAGTTAAGCGTATAGAACAGAGAAAAGCTAGAAAGGGTATATAATGGGTGCTGGTAGATCTACCATCAGGGGCTATTGCAATATCCTTTTCTCAAGATGACGATGGACATGCTAGAGTTGCAACAGTGAATTTGCAGAAGGGTGGTCAGACTCAAGATAAGTGTATTTGAGGGTTGAATAGGTAAGCATAAAAGATGACCTTTAGATTCTAATTTAAATTTGGTAAATAACAGTACCATTCACCAAGAAGGGAAAGTCCAGAAGCTGGGCAGGGCAATTCTCAAAGGTAAATTAAAAGTTCAGATTTGAGTTGATTGTAAGACAATACAGTTCAACATTTCCCAGCTAACTCCCTCATTTTATTTATGTCTCAGCTCAAATGCCATCTACTCAGAAAGTCTTCTGAAAATTCTATCTAAAATAACTCTGGTAGCCAGTAGTACTATCACTTCAACTGCTTAAAATTCTATGGCATTTCCTGATGGCAAGTTATAAACTTCTTTATGGTCATTTTCCTCCAGTAGAGTTTAAACTCCACATGGTCAGGAACATCATCTGCTTTTTCTTTAAAATGTAAAATACCTAATATAGTGATAGGTAGGTAAAGGTAGGTAATAAAAAATATGCGAATAAATGAATGGATAAAGTGAGTAACAAGTAAGGGCCATAGGATAGAAAAATTTAACTTCCAGGTGTAGAGAGATATCTTCTTTAATGCAGACATAGGAAAATAGCCAACAGTTCTGTAACTAGAACTACACCAACAAAACAATTATTGCCTGGGTCTACAGGGGACTTACATCAAGAGAGTAAGTAAAGGAGAGGAACGTTGTTACTGTACCTACAAATTAAATTCACATAAGAAGAAATGATGGAGGAAAGTGAATTATACTTCAGGGATCTAGTAGGAGAATCCCAGAATACCTATTGGTTTTAAGGAGGAATCTGAAGTTCGAGTTAAAAAATGAATTCATGTAAATATTAAAGATTCCATTCTACTCTGTAGAAAGTATATTTCCAATTTTGTATTTATTATAACACTTATGCTCCCCTGTAAAAACTGTTTTGAAAGAAGTTGAAAGTCCCAGAAAAAGAAGCCTCAATTTACCACTTGGCACTCCAATATGTAACCACTGGGAATAACAAAAAACAGTTTAAAAAGCAACCACACATGTAACTTGACAAACAGAAAAGAGAAAAGCTATATGTGAACATATGTAGACAACTGAAACCAACATAAAACAAAGCAGAAATAACAAAGACAGAAATGTGCTTGCTACCAAATTAACACAGGAACTATTGGTGTGAAAAAGCTACCTGACTTGAATACTGTATCTATAAATCCATATACCATATGTGGAAAATTATATTTTAGAGATGCGTTCTTTAAATTCTTTAATGTACTTAAAGCTATATTTTTAAAATTCATGTGTGAAAGAGTCTTTCTGCTGTTTTTATACTGTATTACAAAATTTCCTTGAAATTTGCACTTGCCATAGTTTACATTTCAAGTAATTTTAAATTCTTAACTTTGAGGAGCATGCAATCACAGCTAAATGTCTATGCCCCCATTTTTACTGCAAATTGCTAAAGTAAGGGATGTCTAACAAAAACCCTATTATACTTCTTTTTGCAATTACATTTCTCTTTCCTGAGAAACAGAAAATGCATTGAAAAATAGTAACACTCATTTTTGCCATGCTCTTCTATACCGCTAAGAGTTTTTAGATTCTCCATGATATTTAATTCAAATTTAGATACTGATACCTAAGGTACCATCTAGGTCTGAAATCTTGTGATGTTAAGATATATTTATATATGTATTTAATGTTTTAAAGCACTTTAATATCTACTTATATTAATATCTACTTTGCTGAGAAAGAAATCTCCAACACAGAGCAGAGTAAATGAATATTACCAAGTATAAATTGATGGCTTCCCTATCACCAACATTTTCTTCTGATTTGGGCAATTTCATGATCTTTGTCTCCTAATCACCCAACCCTGTACTCTCTACATACCATATAATTGTTGTCTACAGGTTCTTGGATGATATGCTTGCAGGCCTCACTGCAAAGTTGCACCAGACCAACATGTATATACTCCAGAATGGTCCTCTAATCCCATCTGATTCACAGAAAACATTCTTTTAATCTTATTTCTCATTCAGTTTTTTGGGACCAGTTCTCTCCTTTGTATCAGATTCCTCTTTGCAGACTCTTGTGGCAGCGAGTCCGTGTGTCTGCATGCATGTACACATGTGGGTAACAGTGAGGTGGAGGTTGCATGGTTGGGGTAGGAAGGTTGTTAGGTGCAGCTTCACTTTATCTCAAAAGCAACATCTAGGTCAAAAAGTCAAGCCACTGTACCGCTTTGCCACATTTGATCGCACATGGTAATTTCCATTACAGGGACCTCTTTTCTCTCCAGGAATCCAGGTTCATTCAGGCATACTCTCTGGGAATCAGATGTCTAAGAGAAGTTCACATCCAGCAGGATGCATTAGTTATATAAACAAATAATTGTATTATGAGATCGTGAATATTATGTCAAAAGTATTTATCGAAGGAAAAAAAAAAAAGATTCATTTGTTAAGAAAACAAGTGAAGGAGAAACAAATTTTGCCCAGAAGAATTAAGATTTCTTTCTGGAGCGTCATTTGACATTTTATAAAGTGAAACAATAACGGGAAAGAAAGACAATACTAAACAAAGAGAATAGCAAAGACACAGCGTGGAGATGTGTAAGTTTAGAGAAACAGTTCTCAAATTGGTTCCGAGCCATCAACATCACATAGCAACCTAGGAAGTAGATTCTTGGGCCAGTCCAGACTTACTGATTCAGAAACTCTGGGAGCAAGGATGAGTAATTTGTAAATTAATATGACCCCTGGGTGATTCTGAATCATGGGGAAATTTGAGAACTACAGAGCAAATCTTTAAAAAAGTCACAATTCCAAATACAGTAGTCTCCCCTTATCTGGAGGAATTTGTTCCAAGACCCTGAGGGGGTGCCTGAAACCATGGATAGTATCAAATCCTGTGAGTACTATTTTTGTTTTTGTTTTGTTTTGTTTTGTTTGCTATACATACTTACCTATGGCAAAGTTTACTTTACAAATTAAGCATAGGAAGAGATTAACAATAATAATAATTGAATAGAACTATTAACAATATACTGTAATAAAAGTTATGTGAATGTGGTTTCTCACTCCAATATTTATTGTACTGTACTCACTCTTCTTGTGATGATGTGAGATGGTAAACTGTCCATGTGATGAGATGAAGTGAGGTGAATGACAGGTGTTGGGACATGGCATTAGGCAACTTAATTGTCTGATGATAAGTCAGGAGGAGAATCAATCATCTGTTTCTTGACTGAGGTTGACCTCTAACAAAAACGTGGAAAGCAAGATCTTGGGTCTGAGGGGGCAGTTACAAATCAAAGGTAGGCCATAAGGATGTATGCTGAAGACAGGTTTGGGTTTTACCCAGCAGGTAACCAGAAGACATTTTATGTCTTATGCATAAGATTGACATGTTTGTAACAGTTTCAGGCACATAACCTTGATAGCATCATGGATGTTTAATCAGACTGGTGAAGAAACAAGACCACTCAATGAGGAATGAATGAAGCTTGAACACAAAGGAAGGAAGGATGAAGGGTAAGGGTAGATAAAAGAGAAACTAAAGACATAGAATTTTCCAGATAACGTGTAGTCTTTCAACAGGGTTTTCTGGAGATGGCTTTAAACTAAAGAAAATCAAATACAGGAAATTATAAGAACCTGGGTGTGGTCTGATGCAAGGATAAGGTTGTTTGAAGGGGTTTTGTGCTACCCTGCAAAGCAAAGCTGACATCTACTTATAGCACTGTGTAATATGGAGATAACAAATCAGAATCACTGTCTTGTGCTCTGACATTTTCCAGTCTGGACTGATGATATATAGAGGTTCCTTTTAGTGATGTCACACCTCATTTTTTGTCCATGTAATTCTAAATGCAATATCATTGTTTTCTTTTAGTGGAAACCAATGATTATGCATCTATTTGACCAAGAAATGTAAAGTACTCAAACACGGTCTCCAAAGCAGTAATGTAAGTAGTAAGTCGAAGTGGGTGAGAAGCAAAATATAAGTACATTATTCTGCTATCTAATAGACTGTTGTGTTATTGAAATGCCTTTTTAAAAGAAAATATCACTTTTTTTGGACAACATTTAACCCAATAGAGACAAAAAGTTTCTTTTTTAAACTCACTTTAATATTTTCATGCTATGTGAGTCATTGATAAAACATTTTGCTGGTGCCATCCAAATAAATTCGTTATCAGTATTTGGACCATATAATCTAAGGACGTATTTCCATTTCATCAATATAACTATTTTTTCACAAAAAAAAGATTGAGTTTCATTTATTTTTTCTTACCCACTTCACAAACATTTGCTCATATAAGGAGATTCAAGAACATCCTTTAAAGGTTGCTGCCTCAGCTGGAAGTTGTGTCCTTTTCCCCTTCCTTTTCTGTTTCTAGCTGAAATGTGGACAAAATGACTGGAGCTTCAGTAGCCATATGGTAAATGAGACTACAGTGAAGATAAAAATCATAATGATAAAAAGTAAAGACAGAAATTGAGTGGGCCCTAATTATATGACACTTCCTCACCAGCACTGGATTGTCCAAGCAAGCCTCTTACAAGGGAAGAAAATATTATTTAAGCCACAGTTATTGGGATTTTCAATTACATGCAGGCATACAGTCTTAGGATACATTCAAATTAACCATTAGATCTCTGGACCATGTATTTATTTCCACTCTTTATTCTTTTTCTTCTTCTTTTTTAAGATTTTATTTGTTTATTTTAAAGAGAGAGAGAGAGAGAGAGAGAGAAAGTGAGCATGCATGAGCAGGGGTGGAGAAGAGGAAGAGAGAGTGAGAGTCTCAAGCAGACTCCCTGCTAAGAATGGAGCCCAATGGGTGGGGCCGGATCTCACAACCCTGAGATCAGGACCTGAGCCGAAATCAAGAGTCAACTGCTTAACCAACTGAGCCATCCAGGCACCTTTCTACTCTTTTATCTTATTTAAATCATACTCAGTAGGATATTCTGGTTTCTACATACTCTATATAGTGTCTTTCTTTTTCATTAAACATTATATCATAAACATCTTTCTATGTCATTTGATATTACTCTACATCAATGTTTGCAGTTTCACATGTTTATTATAATTTATTAAATAATTCATCCATTGCAGAATATTTCCCCCTTTTTGTCACTATTGTAAACAGTACCTGAGTATACCAGATTTTCAAATTCTCATCAGCTGTGTACTATGACACATAATAATTAATTCGTCAAAAGCCATTCAATAGGGATCCCTGGGTGGCGCAGCGGTTTGGCCCTTTGGCCCGGGGCACGATCCTGGAGACCCGGGATCGAATCCCACGTCGGGCTCCCAGTGCATGTAGCCTGCTTCTCCCTCTGCCTGTGTCTCTGCCTCTCTCTCTCTCTCTGTGACTATCATAAATAAATAAAAAAGTTAAAAAAAAATTAAAAAAAAAAAAAAGCCATTCAATAAAATGAAGGTAAATGTCAGGTAACTTTTTCTACACAAAAATGCCATATCATGGGTGAGTCCTTTAAAACCAGGCCCAACATAACCAGGGGCAGTAAGAATAGTAAGTACAAATAACTGATTATCATGATTGTGTGATATGAAGGCTCAGTCATGATCATAATGGTACAAAAGCTCATTTTGCTTTTGCAGGATTCCACCAAGCATTGGGAAAAAAAAAAAAAAAAGAAATGCATATTTAGGTGAGAGTGTTCAGACACAAATTTATTATCCCCTGTGTTATTGCTTACCATATTATGTATGTTTTGAAGCTAAAATAGCCTTTCTTTGTACAGGATGTATGAAATATTTTGTTTGTTTTGATAGTTTAAGTGTAATGCATAAATCACTTTGCCAATCGTTCTCAGTTTCATTCTTCCATCACCATACTTGGTGCCTCATACACATAATGTGATGCTGGAAAATGAGAAAACTGACAAGCAAGTAGAACAGATGTAATTGCTTGAAATTTAACTTCAGAAAGCAGAAAAAGTTCCCCTAGCTTCCAAAATGTCAATTTCTTTTGGTACATCATTTTATTTGCTGTTATGTTTGGCTTTGTTTGTTAGAAAAAGTAATGTGTTTTATTTGTGCCATAATATTTTTTTCTGCCACCACAGTGTGCACATCCAGCCAAATGTAAACATCTTTTGGTGAGGTTATTCTAACCACTCCAAGAAAAATGGATCTTTTTCAGATAACAACAGAGTATTAACAACCAATAACCGATTTGGCCATCAGATACTACTGCTCCATGTTATTTTATGTTATGTTACTTTATTACATGGATGTAGCATTATTTAGCTTTTGTATTTTTACTTAGCATTTTGTCAAATTTTTGATATTAAAGTGTGCTCTATTTACCTTTCAAGCATTCCAGGAAAGTCTTGATGGCCAGAGACTCCTTCTGGATGGAGCACTTGAGGCTTACAGGGGACATCATTTTTCTAAAGTCTTTTAAGATCTGAATAAATCCCTTATTCTTAACATTCTGCTTTATCCCTTCAGTGCATTTAAGAATCTTTAAATAAAAATCTTTAAATATATATATTTTTTAATGTTGAACCACATGCCCTCCATCTGAGAGTAAGCTCCATGAAGGTACAGATTTTTTTTTCTACTTATTAATTATCATAGACCCAGTAACTAGCATAGTACAGGTACAAAGTGGGTGATGAGTATATATTTTTAAAACTAAATGTATAAACGATGGGAGAATAAGGGGCAAAATTATAAGGAACTAATGCAGGAGAGAAAAAATAAAACAAGTGTCATGGAGCACAGATGAGACAAAGTTAATTGTTATGTGTGTCTTAGTAGAATGTGATCAAAGATAGATTACTTGAAGTTGGAGACTTAGAAATATTGTTTTTGTATTACCGGACTTATAATTTACGCCTAAATTGAATGTTCATAGGAACACCGCAATATATCTTCTTTTTCTTCCAACCAAAGTGTACATTTATTAAATAGGGCCCTGTTTGATTTTATATTTTAATAGTATGCATAACCATATGGAGATATACATTCAGAGAAGTTTTGCACTTAAGAGATTAAATCTCTCTTTACTCAGTAGATGAATTTTGGGGTGCCTGGGTGGCACAGTCGGTTAGGCATCTGACTCTTGGTTTCAGCTCAGGTCATGATCTCAGGTTCATGAGATTGAGCCCCATGTCATATCCACACTCAGCAGGGAGTCTGCTTGGGATTCTCTCCCTCTCCTTTGCCCCTCCCCCCTCGGCTTGCTGTCTCTAAAATAAATAATTAAATAAATAAATAAATAAATCTTTAAAAAAATAAATAGGTGAGTATTCTTTTCTACTGAAGTAGTGAATTTCTGCAGTCTACATTATGAAAGTACTACTGTGTGCTCTCTTTGTACATGTGGCTTCTACTGCTCTTGACAGAATTTTACCTTTAAATTCATTTGACAAATCAAGCACATTTCAATATTAACATATTTTCATGGGATCCATACTAGAGTCCTCTTATGCACCATGTTGATTTTATAAACAAAGTTGCCAATCTTGGAGTGAATGGCATATCCTCAACTTGCATTTGTAATTTAAAATTATTGATGAATCATAAGATACCTTTTCATGAGGATTATATTATTGAGATCCTGCTGTCACCAGCACATATTAGTTCTGATAACTAGTCAAATTATGCTATGAAAGCTAATTTACTTAACTATTATAAGAAAATATCTTCTTTGTACCTTCTTTTCCTGTCTTTAAAAAGCACAGATCCGAAAAGATAAAAGAAGTAGCAACTATGCTAGTGGATATCTGGAAACATCTATTGACTTCCAACATTTCCTTTCAAAGTTGACTGTCCTTTTTAGTCACAAGTACTAAATACTGCCATCTAGGTATCCTTTGGCCCCATGATACACCCTGGTATGAATAAGCAAGTTGGCAAAACTCTGAGTTTCTTTTCAATAACTAGCTGGGTGGTCTTGTGGAAACTGAGTTTGTGATCTTGGTCTAATGAGCACAAGGCTATAATCCAAATAGTCACAGAGTCTAATCATCACTTTACATTCTTACGTGGACTTCTCTAGCACATTCACTCTAGATAGAGATTGTGAATTCACAGTGTTGAACTTCCTATAGAAATAACTGGCTGTTAAGAAAGGAAACTCTGATGTGTTTCTTACATTTTTAAGTGCTATTTGTAAACCTTTCTTGGAGTTTGACAAGTCCTCAAATAATAAAAATAAATCAGTTCATCATCAAGTCTCTATGTATTGACATATTAATGGAGTAAAATACACTAGCAGGAATAAAAGTTATTACTCATAGTTTCATGATTCAGCTTTACTATATGAACCAAAATGATAATGGCAATGAAAAGCACACAGACCTCACTACTAGAGAAACAATGAAAAAGGAAGCTGACAAAATCATCCTACTCTTAAGATTTAGGACACCTGGGTGGCTCAGCAGTTGAGCATCTGCCTTCGGCTCAGGGCGTGATCCTGGAGTCCTGGGATCAAGTCCCACATTGGGCTCCCTGCAGGGAATCTGCTTCTCCCTCTGCCTATGTTTCTGCCTCTCTCTCTCTCTCTCTCTCTCTCTCTCTGTGTCTCTCATGAATAAATAAATAAAATCTTTTTTTAAAAAGATCTATAGCAGCAGTTTAAGGCAGTATTATGAGTGGGTATGGTAATTCAGATATTAAAATATTTCAAAGCTTCTTCATGGTAGTCTAGGCAAACACAAAGAGGGGAAATGTAACAATAAGACAAAGAGGAAAGAAGAAAAGTTATTTTCTCCACTGTCATTTGTCTTTGTGCCACCCATGATAAAATCAAAGCATACACCTCTCAAATTTTATAGATCCAAATTCTGAGTGGCATAATTATTCAAATATCTAAAAAGTGAAGTAGGAGTTTGGGACTTCAGGGTTAATTTGGGTTGAGGAGCTAAATAATTCAAATGGGTACGAAAATGTGATTTGAGAAAATTTCACTTGAAGTTGACCCTATTCTAGAAACAACAAGCCAAATACTAAATAATCTTAAAGTACTAAAGTGAAGAGACTTAGACACTTCCCAGATATAGCACAGGAATGTGAGGCACCATGGATTAAGCTCAGAGGCAAACTCCACTTGAACCAGCTTTAGTGATATCAAATTCAGTATTTTATGACTGAAACAGTCATTTTATGAATGAACCAATATTTTATACTACTGATGGTGTTTCTTTCATTGCAGCTGATCCAAATTACCAAAAGAAATACCAAAGTTAGGGTTACCTGGGTGGCTCAGCGGTTAAGCGCCTGCCTTCGACCCATGGTGAGATCCTGGGGTCCCGGGATCGAGTCCCACATCAGGCTCCCTATGAAGCCTGCTTCTCCCTCTGCCTACCTCTCTGCCTCTCTGTGTGTCTCTCATGAATAAGTAAATAAAATCTTAAAAAAAAAAAAAAAAAAAGAAATACCAAAGTTAGAAAAAGAGGGCTTTTTCCCAGGTAATGAAGAAAATTGAATCTATCTATTGGGTGCTGGTGATCCATACTTGGATGACAGTGGTGATGTGATGGCCCCAGAGATAAAAGAAGTTTATAAAAAGTTTTATTTGAAATCAGAGCATAAGCAAAAACAGAGAAGCTAAATGGCAGCAGATCAGTTTTATAAAGCAGTTTAGGTTATGGTGATTTATCAAAACATAAGAAAGCAAGAAAATGTGTCACACTTATACCGAATTAAGGATGTTATGTTGCTAACATATGCAATTTTAATTCTGTTTAATACTATCTGGAAAACAAACTTTATTCTCTATAACTTAAAATGTGTGTGCACATATATAATAGTTTATTATGTATAGTAATTCTTTTGGCTGTAATAAAATTGATTTTGAAATTTTAAAAAAAAGTGCTTAGCAGCCTGGACATTGGAATCAACTAACTGAAGTCAAATAACTGCTTGTATTGCAAAATGGTAGAATGGCCTCCAACTATTTAAGTCTTAGTTTCTTTTTCTGTGATGGGGAATTGATTAAAAATTTAAACCATACCAAAAACTGCTTATTAGATTTTTCTATTCACTAAACCTGTATTAATTGAACACCCTTTTAGTGTCAGATATTCTTCAGTTTACTGGGTAAGAAACAAGATGCTCACCCTCTGTGGACAGAATTTACATACTTAATGGTGCACCAAGAATCTATTAACTATGAAAGAGAGTTTCTATAATAAATATTGTGATGATTCATATTATTACTGCAATGAATTGTGAACTAACATGGACTCATTTGTCATCTGATGTATTGTGGTTTGATATAATAAGGTAGAAGTGGAAATGATCAACACTTGATGACTGATGATAACTACATTTCTCACTCTTCCTTATATAGTATATATGACTTTCATGATAAATGAAATGTGGTCAGAGTTTGTACCTACTTGAGAGTTAGCCATGATCCGGCAACCTACTGAAATATATTTCATCCTTTTTATTTATACAGGTTTGGAAGGAAGTATATTTTCTGGAATTTTACCTAATTTATGAAAGCCTTCAGAATCATAATGTTTAATTAATTTTTTAATTGGGCTAACATAAAGTACAATCTTTATAGAGCTCTTTATATGGACAACTCTAATGGACAATGCACTTTTATACTAAACAACAGCATATTTTATTCACTGAATCTTTAGGAAGCTAACTCCGTTTTAAATAAAGAACGACTTGGGCACCTGGGTGGCTCAAGTGGTTGAGCATCTGCCTTTGGCTCAGGGCGTGACCTGGGATGCTGGGATCAATCCTGCATTGGGCTCCTTGCGGGGAGCCTACTTCTCCCTTTGCCTGTGTCTCTCTGCCTCTTTCTTTCTCTGTGTCTCTCATGAATAAATAAAATCTTTAAAAAGAAAGAAAATAAGAAGGAAGAAAGAAGAAAAAGAAAGAAAGAAAGAAAGAAAGAAAGAAAGAGAAAGAAAAAAAGAAAAAGAGGAAAGAAAAAAGAAAGAAAGAAGAGAAAAAGAAAGAGAAAGAAAGACAGAAATAGCAAACGAAGAAGAAGAAAAGAACGCCAGAAAACGAACGCCTCCAAGCAACGAAAAAGCAAGAAAAAGAAGAACACAACTAAAGCACCCGAAAAACCGCACCTCCCGAACAACCAACCCACGCCCTCACAGCAACTCAAACGCCACGACATCACGAACCCACCCGCACCGCAACAGAAGCACCGACGGACAGGGAAGAAGGAAGGAAGAAGGAAGAAAGAGTTACACATTCTTAGAAATATATTTTGGGGATAAAACTGAAGTGCAATGGAAAAACCAAAATTACACCTCAGTGACATGGAAAACAAAAAATGGCACTTATTTATTATTAGAATTCTAAATTCTTGCTCACTTGATTCTGTTACACTTCGTTTTCTCTTTCATTACATTGTATCTTTTATTCTTCTCAACTTTTAAGTTTCTACATAAATAAATATGCCACTGTGTAGGTATGTATTATTTTTCTGTGGCTGCCAAAACAAACTACCACAAACGTAGTAGCCTATAAGAGCAATTCTCTATCTTACAGTTCTGTAGAAGTTACAAGCCTGACTTGGGCCACACTGAGCTAAAACCATGGTGTTGGCAGGGCTACACAGCTTCTGGGGGCTCTAAGGAAGAATCAGTTCCTTGCCTTTGTCAGTTACATGCCTAATGCCAGAATTAAATGTGGGGAAAATACCTGATACCTGACAGTTCCTCTGGG
Organism: Canis lupus familiaris; assembly: GCF_011100685.1. Taxonomy (NCBI): domain Eukaryota; kingdom Metazoa; phylum Chordata; class Mammalia; order Carnivora; family Canidae; genus Canis; species Canis lupus. The sequence continues at coordinate 30,285,659 of NC_049255.1, forward strand.
TGAAATAGCTTGTATTGATAGCTATTTTCACACAATAAAATACTCATAATTTTGCTGTGTGTGTGTGTGTGTGTGTGTGTGTGTGTGTGCACCTTCTTTTAACTATCAGGACTATCTTGTATGGAAAGATGGTAGCAATTTCCCATTTCCCAAAAGTCAATGTACTTTCAAAAAAGGCAAAGGTCTTGTCAAAGGTAAACAGTAAACAGCAATGTTAAGCCATTTTAAACTCTTAATTCCTCTACTTTCCCCTTCGATTGCATTACATCGACAGAATGTAAGCCCTTCTCTTTCTGTGTAAAAACTATATCTTGGTTTGGACAATTAACACTTTTCACCCTATTTTCCAGCTCAACTGCAATAGACAATTCTTTGTTTCCTTAGGTCCTCCTCTGCTGAATACTTAGCAATCATGACAACAACAAACCTAGAATACTATGTTGGACCATCTCAGTGATTCCATTTCCCTTTTTGGCATATGGTGGCTAGTAATTTTAATTCATGACCAACAATTACAAACATGCTTGTAGCTCCAGGACCTCGGAATCCATAAACACATTTTGGACAGGTATCGTCTGGTGCTAGTCCTAGGGAAATGACAAGAGGCAAATGCCACTCAGCATCATTTAAGAATTATTTCCTTCATTAAATCTTCTTCCCAAAGTAATTGGTAATCTTAATTCTTTAAATGCCAATAAAAAACTCAGGGCTTCTATCAGCTACAGCATTATACAATCTGAATTTTAAATTCATTAAATAGTTATGTGGAAAAGAGAACAAGTCATGTGCAATAAGCTAAAATTGCTGACACAGTGCTCATAATAGGCTCTTTCCCAGAGGTTTTATTGCAGTTATATAAGAAATCATTCACTTATGAAGTTCAAAGAAACTTTTTGAACTGTTTTTCTGGGAGGGGCTGTGTGAGTCACATTTTTGAGAGATGTAGCAGGCAAGTATGAGATTCTGCTTACCATAATTTAAGAACGAACACTTGGGCCAATGCAGACTCTGAGCTAAGTGACATTTTCTTATTTATTCAAAATTCAAGACTTTTACTGCTTCCTATGGTAAAAATCATTTAAAGTTTGTAGGGGGAAAAAAAGATTTTTATCACTACTGAAACAGAGACCTAAGCCCTGTTTCTTATCACTACAGTTATACTTTTCTTTTTCTCTGACATTTTAATGGAAGTATACAAAAAATATTATTCAATGCAATTTCTTTGTAATGCTTAGGATTTGGGGGAAATTAAATTGTACAGGTTTCTTTATGCTTCCATCATATTCATCTTCCTTCTTCATAATTAATTCAGACTTGCCAGTAAGCTCTCTGTTATTTTGCCTCTCTTGAGAGGTTTTTGTAATGATAAAATGGAAAATTTCTCAAGGTAAGCATACACAATTCAAAAGAAAATTGTCTTGGAAAATTAGCATTATATCATGTATTATTTTAAGAGTTTTCTTAGGAATGACCTTCCCTCCAGAAAGAAGAGATCACATATTAAACATTTACTGAGAAATTAAGTTTGGCAGAGAGAAAAAAGAAAAAAATCTAGATTTAGACATAGAACCTGGATTTGACAAGCATGGCAATGACTAGTTATTTCAATGTCAGCTGTTTATATTTCACATGATCTACAAATACATATACTTAACAGAAACAAATCTGCTTTATGAAATAAAACAAAATAATTAAAACAGAAAAATAGAAAATAAATTATTTCGCCAAACAAGTTATTCTAAACTAAGCAATCAAGTGTGTTATTACTGGGAAATGTTATTTATTTAACATCTACTTATGAATCATAAAATATTTACTTTATCCAAATTCACTATATCTAAAAACAAACAATAAAACAGTACACAATATTTGATTATCTCTTGATCTTTTTAACAGACTTGTACTTGTACTTCTGAGAATCCCCATGCTCTGAAAGGAGAGGAGTCCTTGCAGTTTGGGATGTTTTCAGCTTCACTGTTATGGCAAATAATAAGATTTTTTTTCCATCCCAAACAGCCGTGTACAAAGTTAGGAAAGGATAAGTAGAAGATTGGCCCCAACTGTCATATTTCAAAATTAAACTTTAAAAGGTCTTCCTTCTACCTTAGGTTAAAGATTTGTGCTTTGAGACACCCATGGAAAATTTTACATATGATACTACCAAAAGGTTAAAGTTCTGCAATATATCCAAAGCAAATGTTGGCCTAAGGTTAAATTGTATTAACTTTTTTCATGCATAAAGTCATGACACACTTTGTAAGTCGCATTATTGTACAATGGTGTCACATTTGGATCAAGAAATTTCCCATTGAAATCAATGGCATCTAAACTTAAAACTAGCATTTGTCTGAGTATCTTCACTTAAAAATAAGTTGCAAACTCTTACCTGGTTATAAAAGATGAAAAATATTCATCGAAGTCCCCCAAATAGTTTTCAGATTTCAACCATATTCTAAGCAATTCTACAATTCCACTGGAATGAACGTGTCTTAAATCTTTTGTGTCCGAAACTATATGAGGTATCACCATGGCAACACGATTCTAGAGGAAAAGATATTTCAGAGCTTAAGAAGTCTGAAGAGTAAATGTCAGAATTTCATATAGATTTACATGAATATTTAGACATATTAAATAATAAGTTACAAAAATTTGCAAAGGTAGATTTACTTATAAGTAAACTTACTTGCTTCATCTCAACAATACATATAATATGTCATGACTGATGAGTACTTCTGAAATATATAAAAATATAACTTAAAGTATATCATATTTGTGTTTATAAATATAGTCAATATTCAATATTGCCTTATATTTCTGCAGTGTTTTTAAATTTTCAAATATCTTTGACATACATTACAAATATTTTCAGAATTATTTATTTTATTTAAAGAGTGCTAGACATCATATACTCACACTACCTGTGAGCACACACCTGTCTGTGTGTTAAGGAGACACAAAAGCTGTTTCAAAGAAAAATCCTAGTCCTTAAATCTATACCCAGTGGTTTTATTTTAAGGCAAAATATGAAGGGTTATCTATTGTAATTCTAACCCTAACAAATTCTTCAATTCTCTGAAACTGATCGTGATTATAGTTCCATATGTACAAACTGATAATGCATGAGTCTTTACTTCAATAAACTGTCTGCTTGAAATAATACTCAAGGTATCTGGTATCTTTGGAAGTATAAATGCATATTCATAACCTCTCAGCAGACCCCCGTTAATGGTTTTGTTTTTTAAAAAGCTTTGTTTTATATTAATAGAGAAATTTATATCAAAATATCCTGGGAACTGCATATACAAAAAACCTAAAATACAGATTAATTCACTTAAACACACTTGAAGTACAGAATAGTATAACATTTACGCATCAGTGTAAGGAAAGCATATTTTCTAAAATTGTAACAATCTATCAGGTTAGCTAAATTCTTTTTAGCAAATAAGCATTAATAAGAACTTAAGCAGGACAGCCCCGGTGGCCCAGTGGTTTAGCGCCACCTTCAGCCCAGGGCCTGATCCTGGAGACCCGGGGTCAAGTCCCACGTCGGGCTACCCCGTATGGAGCCTGCCTCTCCCTCTGCCTGTGTCTCTGCCTCTCTCTCTCTGTCTCTCATGAAATAAATAAATAAAATCTTTTTTTTTTTTTAAATAAGAACATAAGCAAAAGACTTACATTTTGCAAACTTTATCTGTTTAGAATTTTAATACTTCTAGTATTCAGTAAAGTTCTACTAAAATACTTTGTAAAATTACCATTAGATAGGGCATTATATTTTTGTTAACAGCAATATAAAAATTACTATGCCAAGGTACATACTTTTAGTCATGTCACTTAATATTTACGAAAACTTTCTGGAAGTTCTTTAGGTTTTGAGATAGTACACTTTCCTTGGGTATGCTAGGGGAACACTATTAATATAAAATTAAAAAAAAAATCTGTTACTCCTGTATGTAGACATGATTCTCAAATTACTTCCTCCAGTTAAGGAATTTGAAAAAATAATAATTCAAATTACACTTGCAGGATAAGATAACCTTTTAAATTATACTGCTAGTCAAGAATCAAGGATAATTATTAGCTATTTGAAGACATGATTCTCCTATAATTCTGTAGCTAAAGTAGCATAATTAATGATTGGCATATACTAGAAACTTAACAATAGATTTTTCACAGGATTCTGGCTATCATGAAGAAATGCTTCTGGTTGTTTTTAATTTTTTTTCTCATTTAAAATTAGCAAACTAGAAAGACATATTAACCAATCAAAGCAACAAAGAAGTTATATGAAAAAGGCTATTATGTGAGAACTCTTCAGTCCACGATGACACAGAGTAGAAAAGTTTCAGATAAAATTACATGGAAAAATAGCAGGAACTAAAGCAATAGTGTAAATTGGATTTTGTTTATAAAATTTCTGACTTCAGGAATTACAATAATGTTTTGAATGAGAAAGGTTTTACAAAAGAAAAACAAAATAAAACTGATTCTTTTGTGTATGGAAAAGCAACTTTTCTGGGAATATGTTTTTTGTGCCTAGTAGAATAATTTGAAACATTCTTTATGTTTTAAAACTCAGGATGCAAACTGTCTTTGATGAAATTGTAGAGCTTTCAAAACAGGCTCAATGTATTTTATTTTTCACTCTACAAATCTGCCACAAATCATTCATAGGAAAAGTGAAATGAGATTAAATCAAACAACGTATGTATAACACATAAATTATCATGATTTGCTGATTTAGAAAATGAAACACATAATGGCCAAAAAGTTATTGCATCCTTATTAGTTTTTTTGTTTATAAAAAATGGAAGATTAAACAAGGCTTAATTTAAAAGAGTCAAACGAAATGAATACTTCCTGCAGTTATTCGCATCATGCACTTCATAGATGTTTGAGACCCTAGTATGTATTACATACTGCAATTCATTAGGGAAATAAAGATCACAGATCTGTCTCCTTGAAGAATACTTGAAGAGAAATTCTGTGTTCCTCAATAACCAAACACTTTTTTTTTTTTTTTTAACTCTGAATGATCTGGAAAAAATGCCTTAAGTCTTGACTTCGCCTTACTTATGGAGATACTGTTCCCGTGCCTTGTATTTTTCCAAGTGTCTAAATTCCTCCCCAGTAGTGTTTCGACATCTAGGGCAGCAAATCTCTTCATTTCACAAGGGAACACTTGGACTGTTATTGCTGCAGTTCATTAAGTGTTACCCTATTGGTTTAGAGTTAATAGGCTTTCTAAGCATCTAAGTCACTACCAGTGAGGAATTCTGCCCATAGAAATGTTTACACATGGATAATGAGATTGACTGTTAAAAGGTCAGTTTGTCTTTTGATCACAGGTAAAAGGGAACAACTAAACATAGGTTCAAATGAACAAATTGTGGATTTTTAACCTGTCATTTGAACAATGGGATTGTCTTGACTCAATCAGGGCTCTACAAATAATAAGAATATAAATAATAGGAATAAAAGGAATAATATAAGCATTGACTATTGTAAACTTATCGTTTACATTTGTTATATTGTACTAAAAATCAGTTATTTAGTTTAAAATATGTTAATTGCTCAAAAGACCTACATTATATTAATTTCTCTTAATGTTTATCCTAAGAATATTGGATTATATGGTAAAGAAAAGCTAAACCAAAGATTTTTTTTAAGGATTTTATTTTTATTTATTCATGAGAGACACAGAGAGAGAGACAGAGAGGCAGAGACAGGCAGAGGGAGAAGCAGGCTCCATGCAGGGAGCCTGACATGGGACTCCATCCTGGGTCTCCAGGATCACACCCTGGGCTGAAGGCAGGCACTAAACCACTGAGCCGCCCGGGCTGCCCCCAAAGATGATTTTAACATTGTGTAGACACAGTTGTGTACCTATATTTTTTTTAAATAATGAGGAAAGGAGGGAAAAAGTACATAATATTGTTTTGCAGAGCTAATAACAGACAGAAGTTATTATTTGAATTAAAAATTATTTACTATCTTATATTTTAATCTCCCCATTGATTTTTTTAGTAATTTTTAAAAATATAAAAGAAGGTATATTATATACATTTATATAATTTTGGTATATAGATATAGTATTTGCTTCTCTTTTGGCTTATAAAATAGTCCATCGGTTTTTCAGTTCACATTAATTTTTAAAATCTAAAGTCGAACAAAATGCTCATATTTGTTTTTTGAGGTATAATATTGTATAAGTTTTTTAGGGAATATATTTTAAAATATTTAGAGAGTAAAGTTCAAAAATGTTTCTTTTAAATAATACAGACTTATAGTTACTGTCATCCATCTATTTATCCATCCATTCATTCAATCAACAAATATTTATTAAGCATCTACTATATACCAGAAAGTATTTTTTATATTAGAGATGTATTTGTGAGTTTGAAAGAGAGTTTCCTGCTTTCTTGCCACCTACATTGCAACGGAGAACCTGAGAAGTAAAATGAATGAAAGAATGAGTGGATAATTAATGAACAAACAAAGTTAGGGGGAAAAATAAAGTAATATGATAAAGTTAATGTTAAAACATATCAATAACATATGATATGTTAATGTTGAGTGGGCAGGGAAGGTCTCTCTGAGAGGGTGATATTTAAACTGGATTTAATGACAAGTAGGATATAACCATACTCAGTTTTAAGGCAGGGACAGAGTAGACAGTAAGTCCAAAGGTCTTCAATTTAAAACAAACTTGGGGCTTTTCAGAAATAAAACAGAATGAAGTCTAGCTCTAATATAGGAAAGGAACCAGGCCAGTGTTATAAGAATGTAAGTTACTAATTGATAGGTATAAAGTTACAGTTATGCAAGAAGAATAAACTCTAGATATCTGCTGTAATCTACTATCATCAAAATAATGTGTTATAAACTTAAAAATTTGTGAAAAGGATAAATCTCATATTAAGTGTTCTTACCACAACATGATCAAATAAAATAAAATAAAATAAAATAAAATAAAATAAAATAATGAAATAAAATAAAATAAAAAAATAAAAAAATAAAAAAATAATAAAATAAAATAAAATAAAATAAAATAAAATAAAATAAAATAAAATAAAATAACTTGCCAAAAAAAAAGAGGTTGGAAAGGAAGACAAATCATGCAGGGCCTCGAAAGTCAAGGGAAAGAGTTTGGATGATATTTAAATGCAATAGGAATCACTTGAAAGTTTTAACGTGGAAATGACATGATTTGGTTACAGTTTTTTAAAAACCTTTCTGACTGCTGGAGAATGGATTACAAGGCACAGAAGGATAGAAGCCAAAAGACTAGTTAAAGACCAGAGCCAAGGAGATCATTTAGGACTCTAGCTCAACCACCTGTGCCCATTTCCTGAAATAAGCAATATTTGAATGGCTGCCTTGATTGAGTTTGAACGCTAACATTATTAAATTTGGAGTAATTACTTTGAAACATAGTATAGAGGACAAAAAATGGGAGTTCTGTGGCAATAGAAACTTAAAATTATCCAACATTAGTCACTTCTGTACTTTGATCACAGTAAAATCTTTAAGGTTTGAGAAGAAAGCCACAAACATTTTTTAAGTCTATCTTTAAAAATTAATATATTGTCGATCCAAAATACAAATTCAGAACACTGTAATCCAATATTTCTTTAACTACTCGGATGGGAATTTATTCAGGAATAAAGTTTGGCTTCAAATATTCCATAAAGAAATAATGGTTCCTAATATCTAACGATGTATCACATAGTTCTCTGAGGATTTCACACTGCTAAAAGTTTTATAGGAAAATTACCAGCTGGGAACTAATGCCCTTCAAAGGACATATTCTGATCATCAGAAGGCATTTGATTTTTGTAACTGTACTGAACCAACACTGTTTAAAATACTCGCTTCCTAGGAGGTGCCGCAAGCAGCTTCAGAAACAAAGGGTACAATAGTCAACTTACCCAGGTTAACATTCAAAATACTCAACATTTGAGAAATTTTGTTCTGCTTCATGTCAAGTTTTTTTTTTTTTAAAGGGTTATTTAATTATTTGAGCAAACTAGAAATGCTATATTTTATCAGCTTTGTAAAGCTCCATTTCACTTGCAGTTTTACAATGCAACTTTGCCACTTCCTTTTTTTTCAAAAGATAATTTCTTTGATTTTAAAGCTAAAAGTTCAATATTTGAATAAATTTGCACTTTGATGACAGGAATTTTTTTTTAATTTCTCTCCAACTTTTAAAGGCCCAGACCAGCAACTTTTAATGATACACCTTTTCATATCAAAGTGGCAGATGATTCAACTGTAATTCAAACTGCAAGCAGGAGTCACTCTGTTAATGAAGTTTATTGAAGTTGCAGTTTTAAGACAGTTAAAATATTAGCCTGTTTAAAATCAGACTGTTGGGGTGCTGGAAGAGCTCAGTTGGTTGAGCGTCTGCCTTAGGCTCAGATCATGATCCCAGGATCCTGCGATTCAGCCCCGTCTGAGGCTCCCTGCTCCACGGGGAGCCTGCCTCTCCCTCTGCTTCCTTCTGTCTCTGTCTTTCATAAATAAATAAATACAATGTCTAAAAAAAAAATAAAATAAAATAAAATATAAAATAAAATAAAATAAATAAAAATAAAATAAAATAAAATAAAATAAAATAAAATAAAATAAAATAAAATAATAAAATAAAATAAAATAATTAAATAAAATAAATTAAAATAAAATAAAATAAAAAAATAAAATAAAATAAAATAAAATAAAATAAAATAGGGGTCCCTGGGTGGCGCAGCGGTTTGGCGCCTGCCTTTGGCCCGGGGCGTGGTCCTGGAGACCCGGGATCGAATCCCACGTTGGGCTCCCGGTGCATGGAGCCTGCTTCTCCCTCTGCCTGTGTCTCTGCCTCTCTCTCTCACTCTCTCTGTGAGTATCACAAATAAATAAAAAAAAATTTAAAAAAAAATAAAAAAAAGAATAATATTAAATAAAATAAAATAAATCAGACTGTTCATTTTAGTTTGAAATCATGAAGATTTCATTGTTGTTCTTTATTGCCAGGAAAAAAATAGGGTAGTTAGGGCACACACCCAATATCTCAGAGCTAGCTCACAATGATATGGCCAGTCTTCACCCGAGGGCTAATGTCTGAGCAGCACAGTCAGCTGTCATACAGTGTATGACGTTTTCTTCCAGAGGTGCTGAAGACCATGCCTGGGCTGGCTACCCTTCTGCTTGCACATAAAGGCTAATAGAGAGAGATGCATGGAGAAGAGGGAAGGAAGAAGAAAAAACAATGCAGAAGGTATGATAATAACCACAGGAACCCAAGTCACAAGCAGTATTATCTCTGGGGGAAAGAGATATCAAACAAAAATGAAATCTAGCCCATCTCACTCTACATAATCTTTGGTAGCATGATACTGCAGTTGGGATAATGTTTGGATAGCACTCCTGCTTTCAACTGCTTGGGTGAATTTACTCTTCTTGGATTTCCATTCATGTAATTTAAGGTCTTGTGCCTTGTTAAAATGAGAAGACCACAGGGAAGGGTACTGCATTAAGTGGTCCGCAATCACTTTTTCTATAGAATTTCTTGCTAATAGTTACTTTCCTGCAGATGCTTGGAAGGGGAAACAAGCAGACATAAATTTGAATCTCTGCTCTTATTCTTACTAAATATAGCTTCCTGGGTAAGATTCATCTTTAGCTTAGTTTAAGTTTCATGATAGACACTAGAAACAGAATAGTCATTTTTATAGAATGAATGAAACAATTAAATGCTGTCATACTGAAGAACCAGAAGAACTTGTCGAATGTAGTAGGTGGTCAAATATATTAGTTGAATCACTTTAACAAATGCTGGTGAAAAAAAAAAATGCTGGTGATGTTCAGCACATGAAGCTCTGGGAAGCAGCATTTAGGAGGGCATAGGAAGTGAGCATGATGGAACCAGGTAGAGCCTGTGGATCGCATGATATAAATATAGAAGTCCATGACATATGACATATTAGCACAAAGAAGATGAAAAGTACTGAATAAATTCAGTTCACATTTTATCCTGGGGCTGTGGAAGAAAAGGTAAAATTAAACACGCAAAAGATAACATTTCCCTGTTTTGTTTAAATTGAAGCCCAGCTCATAATTATTGGAGCCCTCTCTTAATTCTTGAGGTTGTACAAGAGTTTTGGAGGCTTGGGTTTTGCTCCACAGATAGGAGATTACTTTCAGTGATCATTCTGTTGTGACCAGCGATGATGTCCTCTTTTGTCCGAGATCCCTTGGTGCCTTGAGTAGAGACACCTGTGCCTCTCAGCCACCCTTGAAGCACGGGGTATCCCATACCCCATAACAAAGTACCACAAATGAGAGCCAAAATACTGTGTACGTATGGTCTCAAGTGACTTCATTGGTTTTCCTACTTCAGGTTTTGAAAGATGGAAAGCCAGGTGTCAATAGGCTGGACTTCTGGAACGCTCAGTAATGATATGTCCAAGCATGTTCAGGTTATTGGCAAAATCCAGTACCATGCAGTTAAAGACTGAGGGCTAGTTTCCTTGCTGGCTGTTAGCTGGTGGCTCCCCTTAGCTCTTGGGGGTGTCTTTTAGGTAATAGGCCCTGAATCTGAATGCCACTGAAAGTATAAAAATCCTTCTCACACAGATTCTGTTTTTCACCTTTACTTCTGCTGCTCTCTTCTGCTACAGAAGACCCCAGCCAGAGGTTTTTGTTTTATTTTGCTTCGGGTTTTAAGGTCTCATGTGATTAGATGGACTCACCCAGTTAACCCGAATAATCTTCCTATTTTAAGGTGGGTACCTTAAATACATCTGCAAAGTCACTTCACAGCAGTACCTACTATAGTTGTTGGGTTCAGTAACCAGGGAACAAGAATGTTCCTGGACATCTTTAGAATTTTATCATTGGTGAGCAACAGTGAATGAGGTTGAGAACCTTTATGTTTAGGCTTTATTTAACCCACTCACATGCACAACTATTTCACAATGAGGTTTTGCCCTCCTCAAGAGCTCTTCAAACAGATGAAAGTCTCTGATAATCCACTAAAACTTCTTATTATCCCAAGTCTGCGAGAAATCTCTCCTTTCTCCCCTTTCCTTCCTTTCTGGCTTACCAGACATAATCGTCTCAGTAAGACGAGGCTAGTATAAACACTCTTAGAGATGTAATTCAAGTCAGTCTGGGTTTTATATATCTCCTTAAACCCTATGCCACCCATTCCCTTGAGACAAGAAAATACAATATTTCTGGCTTTTGTCCTATAATAAGTTAGAAGTAGAGCCAATACAAGTTAGTATCTCAAGAGATTATTCTGTCCAATGGGGGAAAAAAAACTGATTTTGTGGCATTATTCATTTTTATTGGAATTGATTTGAAACGATTGCCACATTGGCAGCATGTTAACAATGAAAGGGATGCATGGCATAAGTAGGATCAACGAAACAGGTAAACTCAAAAAGTTTACAGTAAGACTAAGGAAGAGTCGGGTGCCTGTATTAGCTTGCTACAGCTACCAAAGCAGAGTTCACAGGCTGAGGGGCTTAAACAACAGAAATTCATCATCTCCCAATTCAAGAGGCTAGAAATCTAAGGTAAACACGACAGCATGTTCTCTCTGAAGGCACTAACGAAATATCTGTTGTGGGCCTTTCTTCTAGTGGTGGTAGCTCCTTGCTGTGTGACCAGTCTTCAGATGCTGTTCTCCCTGCATGAGTCTCTGTCTCTGTGGCCAAATTGCCCCTTTTTGTAAGAACATCAGTCATGTGGGACTAAGGCTTACCTGAATGGCCTCTTTTTAACTTGCTTATCTCTGTAATGACCTTTTTTTTTTGTTTTTTCAAAATGAAGTCCTATTCTGAGGTACCAAGAGTTAGAACTCAAACATATCTTTTTCCTGGGGGGGGAGGGGGGGGGGGCTACAAATCAACCCTTAATGGTGGCTTTCTTTACACTTAACACAATATGCTATTACTTGCATATATGCTTTTCTGTCACTAGGTATTTCACAGAAAGAGTATGTGTTTGGAGCTGAAACAGTTGGGCTTTGTTTTAAGTTCTGCCCCTTACCTTCACTAGTCAAACTATCTTGTGGTTGGGAGTAAGGTAGGAAGGGAGAGGCCAATTGAGGAAGGCTGAACATAGAGCAGCCTCATGGCAAGCTTCTGGCTTGCTCTCCCTGACAATACTCTTCTGGGATGATAAGACAACTAAATAACATTGCCCTACTACTGCATTTGGAGGGGAGCCCAGAGGAAGCTGGGAGCCAAAATAAAGCTTCAAACCAAGTTCCCCATAAGAAGGTATAATAATGGGGTCTCTGTTATTTGTGTGCATGATGGTCTTAGAATAAATAAAATCCTCGCAGATTAGAATGACAGCTTTCTCTACAAAGCAAAGTGAAATAATAAAAGAAATTTACATGACAGACATTTTTGAGCGACAGTTGCTTTCAAGAGACCCAGGTAAATCCTCTGAGGGTAGAAAAGTGAACAGCTCCGAGCTGCTTGCTGCTGGCTAGATGCTAACTGTCCCAGATTTTGAACCCAAATATTCTGAATGCAATAACTCTATAATCCCCACTGGTACTCCCTTCCATCATCATTCATCCCCTACTTAGAGTGTTGAGAACATTCATTTATTGTCCTTCTTTCCTCTAAATGTATTCCCCCCGAATATGATACACAGGGAAGCCAGGCTGGTCAAGATACAGGCGTGAGCACCTCTCAACCTAAGAATCATTTTTCAGCAAGTAGCCATAAACCTACCCGTTTTACAACCTTGTTCATGTAGCTTTTCTCTATAGAATATTCTACTTCCTCTTCTGGTAATGTACATCTATGAAATATCAAAAATTCAACTCGAAAGCCAGCTCCTTTCTTTGAATTCTGTAGGCAAATTTAAGAATTCGCTTTTCGGGCAGCCCGGATGGCTCAGCAGTTTAGTGCTGCCTTCAGCCCAGGGCATGGTCCTGGAGACCCAGGATCGAGTCCCACGTCGGGCTCCCTGCATGGAGCCTGCTTCTCCCTCTGCCTGTGTCTCTGCCTCTCTCTCTCTCTCTGTCTCTCATGAATAAATAAATAAATAATCTTAAAAAAAAAAAGAATTCGCTTTTCAAACGTTGCCAGAAACCCACTTAATTGTTACCAATAACCTGAGTTAGAGAGGCATGTGAGCTTACACGATGTCTGGGAGCTGACTCAAATCGAACCCACAGTTGGAGTTTAGAGATGCACAGACCTACCTAATCGACTTGAAGAACACAGGGAGCACAAAATAGTGACTCTGCTTTGTTTTCTCCATGGTGAATATTGCATGTCGCTCTAAGTAAAAGAAGGTCAGTGTTGTTTGCAGGGTAGCACAAAGCTCCTTCAAGTGACCTTATCCCCGCTATGAGAATGTCCAGTGCTTACAATTTCCTATATTGGAATTGCTTTAGCAAAACTTGTTTCCAGAAAATCCTGTTGAAACACATACAAGTTATCTGAGAAATTCTACATCTCCAGTTTCTCTTATACCTATCCCCTCCCTTACATCCTTCTTGCCACTATTGGTGCCAAAGCTTTATTCATATCCTACTGATGGTCTACAGTCTCCATCAGCCTGATTAAATGCCAACTATACCATCAGAGTTATTATTTTAAAATTTTTATGAACATGTCAATCTTATTCTTAAGACAGCACATCTCTCCCCATTGCCTACTGAATAAAATCCAAACCTGTTTTCAACGTATAGCTGTGTGACCTACATTGGAACCATACCAAATAGTTACTCTTTTTAAGTCTTGCTCTGTAGTTCTCAAAGGATACTTCAGAATCATCTGGGAGGCATGCTTAGTTAGATTACTAGTCCCCACTGCTAGAGTTTTTCATTCAATAGGTCTGGATGGGGCCCAAGAATTTGCATTCCTAAGAATTTATTAGATGCTGTTGATGTTTCTGATCCTCAGGGCACAATCTGAGAATAGTTTCTTTAAACATTTATGTCTCCATGCTTCTTATTGCTTCCATTACCTAACCTTGATTTTCTTTCCATTTACTTTTTAATTTTTTAAAATGTCTAATGACAATTTCCTGAAAAAAAAAAAGAAGCTCCAATTGTTTGGAAATAAAATTTGTTTTTCTTCTTTGTTTCCATGACCAAAAAAATCCTTTTTTTTTCTAAATACTTTGACACATACCATGATCATAATAATCATTCGTTCATCTTCCAATTATTTGTTTATATATAACTGTTGCATCTTACTAGATCTGAACTTCCTTCTAGGTAATTAAATCCCTAGAATGTATCTTGCATCTAGCAGAAAGCAGGTATACCCTATAGATTCATCAAATGTTTGATTGAGTAGGAGACTAAATGAGAGAGAGAGAGAGAATCAGACTGAAAGAGAGAGATCATACTAGCTCCATAGCATCAATTAGGATGGGTTAATTTATCACTTCTGCTTAGTAGAGAATTAAAAAAAAAAAAAAAAAAGGAAAAAAAAAGGAAAAAAAAATCATCTGATTTTGGAACAAGATAGAAGGATAATTCTGAAACAAAAAAGATTGGTTAGGTAGAGATGGCCTGAGTATCATCCCTGAGATTTAAAGTCAGAAAGATAGTGATAGGACCTGAGCCCACTAGGACAATTAAAAAGAATGGGCGGAGAGGCACCTGGGTGGCTCAGTCGGTTAAGTGTCTGACTCTTGATTTTGGCTCAGGTCATGTTCTCTGGGTCTGAGGTTGAGAACCACATCAGGCTCTGCTGCTTGAGACTCACTCTCTCCCTCTGCCCCTCCTGGTCATGCTCTCTCTCTCTCTCAAATAAATACATAAAGCTTTAAAAATGAATAAATAGATAGGTAGATAGATAAACAGATAAAAAGAGGGCAAGGGGATAAGTAAAGATGTACCTTGCACTACTTCTGAATAATCCCTACTGCAGTGACTTAGGCTGTGCCAATATTGCTAGAAACCAGTGAGACGCTCCCCAGATCTGAGGTCCCAGATCTTCTATTGTGAATTGAGCTATCGCTACTATACTTTATCATTGAGTATCCAACTCTTACCATCTATACCCATTACTCCAGATTCAATTGGAGTCTTCAGACAATAACTTGAATGACCCAGCCATGAAAGTGAAAGAAATCCCTACTTTAACTGTTTTCTAGGCTTACAAGTCAGTGGATAAGCAAATTTGCAGAACTTAAAAATTGACCATTTAGGGGAAACTACTCCAGAAAAGAAACTTTTTCATCTTAAAGTTAAATGTGGAATAATTGGTTGCTTATGCTTTACAGTTAGAATGTTTATCAATAAATCATTAAGATATGTTATCCTTGCAACATGTCATTTTGTCAAATGATGTGGTACAAGAACAACCACTGTGTTTTTCTCAGTGTTGTTAGTTATTCTAATGTTTTTCTTCATTCATCTCTAATATTTTCCTGAGGCTGATTTACAATAAAATAAAGGAGAATATATTTCACTGCCAACATCATTTTCTACTGTGACCACTGAACTTAGATTTTTAAAAATTCTTAAATAAAATTGTGGATTTCCTTTGCATGTATCGATTCCAGAATAGATCAGCTTAGAAATAGCTAGTCACTTAAAATTTCCTAGGTGATCACAGCCAAAATCTAGGTCATTGTCTGAGCTTAAATTTTAAAAATAGAAAAAGCTAAAAAAGATCAAAAATCAGAACAAAACTCTGCCCCAAAACATCAGTTTATATAAAGGGTCTTCTCTCTTATCTAAACAGTTTTTCTTAACTATATCAGGATAAAAGATAAAGCTCATTTTCCCCATTCCAATGCAAAGAGTTAACGTCAACAAACATAACTTATTATTTGAAGAGACAAAGATATCTGACTAACAAATGTAACTGTGGTACTGTATGTAGGTGCATGTGTGTGTGAAGGGAGAGCGATGACAATTCTAAAACAACTTTGGAAGTCACAAATTGAAGTGGATTCAGGGAAATAGTGAACTGAAGTCTGTCTTCTACATTTATTTCCTGTGTGAATTTGAGAAAACTTAAATTTTCCATTTATTCACCCTTAACAATACCTACTTTGCCTGTCTCATTTGAGGAACTAATGAGATAGTGTAAGTAATTCATCTGACAAAAAAGCAGTAAGTGGAAACTTATAATCAGTATTATTATTGTTGTTGTTATGATAACACACTTTCTTTTGCGACTCCTCTAGTATTTCTGCTAAGCTCAGCACCAAAGGGTTCATTGGAATTCCTCTTAATCAAGCTATCTATGAGCATTAGGGACTTGAGAGAAAGGAATGCAAGGAAGAACCTAATCCATATGAAATATCAGCTATTCTAAAAGTACCAATGGTCTATGTCCAAATTCAAGGGTCCCCTCATTTGGTAACTTCTACAGATGTAGAGAACTAGCTGGAAATGGTCTTACCAGTATTAAGAAATCAGAGCTACCACTAAGGTGTATCTATTTTAGGGGAACAGAGATTACCATGAGGCATATATCCACAGATACAATTTTTCCTTTTTCTTCTTCATTAGCCTCATTCTCATATAAATAACATACTTGCTGCGGTAGCAGCAAAGTTGGAATGAGCATATAATGAATACCACTTCACCCTTTTAAAGCTCACCTATAATAACAGAATAGTGAGTTGGGACACTAACAGGAGCTGCTTGTTTGGGTTTACTAATCAATTAGGCATAGCATTATAATTTGGCTCCTGTATTTCCTTTACTTAGAAGAGATCCTTACAATAACAATCGTCTTTTTTTTTTTTTTTAATTTGAAGAGACTGATATACTCTACAAATATTAATTGGAACCTCCTCTATCTGTTATGTAACTCACTTTTACTCTCAAAATAAACATGATGAATGGGGTTTTCAAAAAGTCGATTTGTACATGGCACGCTCCAGGACCAGGGTAGAGGGTCAATAGTGAGTAACACCAGAAAGAGCAGTAGTGATTTTATTGTTTTTATTTAGCTATCTGATGGGTATTTTGCCTATGGTTTGGAAAAAAAAATCTTAAGTTTTTTTTTTCTTTATTAACATGCACATTTAAATCATGTTATGCTAAATTCATAAGGATTTTAATCTAGAAAAAAATTACTACATGGCAACAGGAGCAGCAATAAATCCCTCTCACTTAATTTCTCCATGCTCTGTTTCTAACAACATAACTCAGAGAAATTCTAAAATGGGGAAGGTAAATTAGCGGATAGGAATGAAGGAATTAGGGCAGCCTGGGTGGCCCAGTGGTTTAGCGCCGCCTTCAGCCCAGGGTGTGATCCTGGAGACCTGGGATGGAGTCTCACGTTGGGCTCCCTGCATGGGGCCTGCTTCTCCCTCTGCCTGTGTCTCTGCCTCTCTCTCTGTCTCTCTCTCTCTCTCTCTCTCGATGTTTCTCATGAATAAATAAATAAATAAATAAATAAATAAATAAATAAATAAATAAATAAAATATTTTAAAAGATGAATGAATTGAACAACAAATTTTAAAAGTTTTATTTTCCATTTGTCAATTCTTTAGATTTTTAAAGCTATCTCTAAAATATCTGTGGTTTGTTTCCTGTCCCAGAAAAATCAGTCTTCCAAACTATCTCCTTATTTACTTAAAAAAAAGACTTTTTACGTACCACAAAATTCAAATATTTAAAGTAGATTTATGAAGTTGTTCAACCATTACTATTACAAATTTAATGATACATAGTTATAAGTACTGTTTCATGAAATCTTACATCTTTTGAAAAAGCTAAGAGAATAAAGGAGAACAAGTACATATTTACAGAATTTTTGTGTTAACGTTTGTATTTATTATTTTGGGTTTTCATTTTTTTTCCTATGGACTTGATTTACCATGTAATGTTATTTCCACATTCTAATGTAGTATCAGTCTCATCCTCTCTTGTCAAGAATAGCTCATTTTTATAATGTAAAGGTCCAACAATTTTATAGTTACTGTTTATGTAATTACTTTTTAAATTGCATAAGAAAAGGAAGGAGAAGAGATATGTAATTTTACTGTGTCTCATATCACCTAGATAATTGCTTTTACTGATGCTTTTTGGTATTTCATGTGGGTTTGATTTGTCATTGATGTCACTTTTTTCAGCCTGAAAAACTTGTTTGGAATATTTCTTTTCTTTTTTTTTTGGGGGGGGGGATATTTCTTAATGCACATGTATGACAGCAAAAAATTCCTTCAGCATTTTCATCTAGAATGTCTTTTTTTTCATTCATTCTCTTTCATTTTTGAAAGAGTTTTGCTGGACATTGATTTCTTGGTTAATAGGATTTTTTTTCCCTTTTTTTCAGCACTTTGAAAATGTCATTCAGATGCCTTTTAATGTTCAATGTTTCTGATGGTAAATCATGTGTTTATTCTCCTGAGTGACCTTGTATGTGTCAAGCAAGTCATTATTCTCTTGATGCTTTCAAGATTGTGTCTATCTTTGGCTTTCACCCCTTGCACTATGATGTGTCTAGGTAGTAGCTCTTTGCATGCATGCATTATGGAGTTTTTTGAGCTACTTGGAAATGCAGAAAATGTTAAGAAACTTATAATGTTTTAGCCATTATTTTGGTGTATTTTGTGTTTCTTACTTTTTCCTCCTCTTTTCCTTGTAATAAGCTCATTATGGGTTTGTTGGGACACTTAATGTGTCCCACATTTCTCTGAGGTTCTGTTTGTCTTCATTCTTTTCTTTTGCATATTTCAGATTGCCTAAATTCTACTGATCTATTCCAAGTTTGCTGATTCTTCCTTCTGCTATCTCCAACATGCTCTTAGCCATTCCAGTGAATTTTTCATTTCCCTTAGTGTAATTTTCTGCTCTGGAATTTTTATTTGGTTCCTTTTTATAATTTGTATCTCTTTACTGGTATGCTAATTCTGTTCACAAATAGTTTTACTGGTTTTCTTTCATCCTTTGTCCATGGTCTTCTTTTGCTATTAGAACTTCAGTCAGATTTAAGACAGTTTATTTAAAGTATTTGTCTACTAAGCCCAATATCAGCATCATGGGGACTTTTGTCAATTTATTTTAGAAAACTGGATATTTCATACTATAAAGTGGTAGATCAAGAAATCAGATTCTCTCCCTTCTCCAGGATATGTTATTGTTGATTTTTAAGACTAGAGTTGTCCATTTGTTTAGTAACTTTTCCAAACTGTTTTTCAAAAGTTACATTCCTTGCCATGTAAGGTCACTGTAGTGTGCTCTGCTATCTCAGCGGTCACCCAGTCATGTGTCACAGGCTTACTTCAATGCCTGGAGCCAAAAAAAAAAAAAAAAGGAAAAAAAATACTGCTTGCTTTCCCAGTCTTTGTAGCTTGGGTTTGAACTCGGGGTACTCCTTCAGTGACAAGCCAGACTGCATGCATCTCTGCCTTAGAGTTCCCCACCTGCTCTGTGGAGCCTGCAGATCGCCCAGGGATGCAGGATTAGGGTTCTGAGTTGTTTCTGAGCCTGCATCCAGCTCTGTGCACGCGCACTGCACTCTGTGTCCTGTTATATGTGTTGCCCCTTCTGAGCCCTTATCAGGAGACTTCTTCCTCAGACTCCACATTTCCTGGGCTTTTGGATCGTCTTCTGCTTACCTCATCTGCTGTCCCCTTCCTTAATGCACATCTTTAAATTTTTCAACAGACATCACCACCAGCACCTAGAAATCCACAGCAGTCCAAGATGGAGGATGAGGGGATAATAAACCAAAGATCAGCTTTTTTTGCCTGTCCTTCAGGAAACCACCAGACAGGTCAAAATGCACAACTACAGAATTTTATGTGTGAGGTCCATATTAGTCTTCTAGTAGCAGCAAGACACCTCTGAGCATGAGCGCCACCATCCACATGGCCACCAGTACATGGGGGAATGGAATGGTAAGCTGCTGGGTAAAAATGCCATAGCACTCTCTAACTGAGACTTACCTGTCCTAATCTTCATTCAGCAGTCACTTGGTTACTGTGTGCTTTGAATTAGATGTCAGAAATCCAAAGTTTATTTTGCCGGTCTTTGACTCCTTATGTTATTTTTTTCCCCTCTGTGAAAGGGATGATTCTTCAAACACCTTGCTCAGTTTCTTTGATGTCACTTACTTAAAAATTAGTTTTGACTAATTTTTGCTGGCATTAAAAATGCAACTGAGTTGCTCATTGGTTGAGAGTCTGCCTTTGGCTTATGTTGTGATCCTGGGGTCCTGGGATTGAGTCTCGAATCAGGCTCCACAGGGAGCCTGCTTCTCCTTCTGCCTGTGTCTCTGCCTCTTTCTCTGTGTTTCTCATGAATAAATAAAATATTTAAAAAAATGCAACTGATATTTTTGTATTGATCTCATGTCTAGAAATGTGCTAAAACCCACTTTGAATTTTAATATTTTCTGTGTATTTTCATATTAGTAATATCATCTGTGATTAGTTGCAGCTTTTTCTGATTCTTATACTTCTTATTTTTTAAAATTATGCTGTTAATGTAGGCAAATTATATTCTATTCAATTCTATTTTCTCTTTGGGATGGGAAGTGACTTATATACTCGTAGGAAGTGTGAGAGAGGGCTGATAGAATCATAGTTTTAAGATAGAGACCTGAAGAATGTATTAAGTAGTCATTACAAAAAGTTGCTAAAAGAAGTGAATAGAGAAATATAAAAGAATTTCAGGGCAGAATTTAAAGTCTAGTGGAAGATAAAGATCATGAATTTATTTTTCTACTGAAATGTGTACTTGTGAAAAGTTTTCCAACAATGTTCAGCTGCCCCACATATAAACCAAGACAAAGTTGGACCAACATTAATTCATGTTGTTGGACCAACATGAATTTATTAATTCAAAAAAGTATTTTGTGTATGTGCTATGGGAGAATAAAATGAAATATAAAAAGCATTCAATTAGGTACATAAAGTGAATAAATCTCAAATGTGCAACTCAGTGTTTTTTTACATGGGTAAAATGCCGGCATTAAAAATGCAACTGGTTCTCTGGGAAGCAAGTACTGAGATAGAATTAGATGTGCAAAAAAATTTTTGTTAAATAACCTCTGAAAGAAAAGGGAAAGAAGAGTCATTGGACTGTAATCTTAAGCAGCACAAAACAGAGGTTCAAACAAAGGCAGTCCAGTAGAAGAACCCTGTATTGTCAAGGGTTGTATTGTATTGTATTATTCCCATGAACCCTCACCTAGATGGTTCATAAAGAACACATAAAGAACATCTTAATAACCCATGAATCTCTGTTGTGCTTCTTCCTAGCCCATCAGTGATCATTATTCTAGCTTCTTTCACCATTGATTAGATTTGTCACTTCTTAAACTTTCTATTAATGGAGTTATATGTTATATACTCTTTTGTGTCTGGTTGTATTTGCTCATTAAAGTATTTGTAAGATTCATCCATGTTGGTTTGTGTGTTAGTGGTTTGTTTTTAGTGTTGTGGAGTATTCCATTATGTGAATAAATTACTATCTATTAATCATTTGCTAACTGATGGATGGGTTTGTACTTGCTGAGTTCTCTGGGAAGCAAGTACTGAGATAGAATTAGATGTGCAAAAAAATTTTTGTTAAATAACCTCTGAAAGAAAAGGGAAAGAAGAGTCACTGGACTGTAATCTTAAGCAGCACAAAGCAGAGGTTCAAACAAAGGCAGTCCAGTAGAAGAACCCTGTATTGTCAAGAGACAGCTAGTAATTCATTAGTTGGAAGTTAACCCAAAAGATTGCCTATTGCCTTGGCTATTATTGCCTTGCTCATACATTGACTGGATACTGCTCAAAGACCTCAGATACTGTAACTTTACTCAGTTAATTGCCAGAGCCACCCTGAGGAGAGTGTGACAATCAGTCTAAAAGCTGATACAGATTTCAAAGATCAGGAGAAAGCCTTTGCTTGAAGTTGAATCTCAGCAAGTAGACTCTATTTCAGCCAGATTTCTCCTCTCCTCACTCTCAGTTTTTGGCTATCATATATAAAACTGAAATGAGCATTATTACAAAAACTTTGTATACTAATCAATGATCAGTGGGTAAATGCATGGTTTACAAGGTAGCTGTATATTTACCTTAAAGAAATACTGTCTGTGCCAACTATACTTTAATAATTTGGAAAAAAAGATGGGACACCTGGGTGGCTCAGCAGTTGAACATCCGCCTTTGGCTCGGGGTATGATCCTGCGGTCCTGGGATGGAGTCCCACATTGGGCTGTCTGCATGAAGCCTTCTCCTCCCTCTGCCTTACTTCTCTGCCTCTCTCTGTGTCTCTCATGAATAAATAAATATTAAAAAAAAAAAGGAAAGGAAGGGGAAAAAGAAAAGGAAAGGACAGGAAAGAAGAGAAGAGGAGAGGGGAGGGGAGGGGAGGGGAGGAGAGGAGAGGAGAGGAGAGGAGAGGAGAGGAGAGGAGAGGAGAGGAGAGGAAAGAGAAGGGATTTCTGAAGAGAAGGATTTTTCTTTTTGGAGGAAACAGGGATAGAGTTTTTTTCTTCTTTGTCTGTTCTTCCATTCTTTCATGGGGCTTCTTCGGCTCGCCTATCGCCGGCCAGCCTCCCTACATAGCCGCTCCTCTTCACGTCCCGTGACCTTCAAGAATCCGCTTGTCCAGGCCCTTCTCACTTCCTTCGGCTTCTCTTCTCTGTCGCTCTCTCTCCCTCCTCTCCTGCTGCTCCCCCTCTCCTCTCCGCTCCCTCCGTTCGCCTCGATCCTCTCCTCTCCTCCCGCGTCTTACCTCTCTGCTCTCCTCCCCTTTTCTTCGGAAAGAGGAAGAGAAGGAAAAAAGTACCATCAGTATGGAAGCGTTTGGATAAAGTTTCCAAATCACAAGAAATGTATAAGTACCTATTGCTCTACATCTTCATCAATCCTCTGTTTTGTCAATCTTTCTATTTGTTCCTTTGTACTACAATTTGCTTATCCATACATCAATAGGTATTAGCATTTCCTTTCTTAAAGATGTAAATTTCCTATAAATATCCATTTATAAATCTGCTGGTTTCTATGGCAAATATATGTTTAACTTTTTAAGACACTGTAAAAACTGTTTTTTTTTCATATTGTTTGTACATATTGCATTCCTACTAGAAATATATAAAAGTCCCAGTTGTTCTACATGCTTGTCAGAACTTGGTATGATTAATCTTTATAATTTCATCCATTCTGGTGTGTGTGTTGTGGTATTTCAGTATAATTTATGCTTAGATTTCTTAATAATTAGGGATGTTGAACATCTCATATGCTTATCATTTATATTTATTCTTCATTGAAATGTTCATCAAAATCTAGATCATTTATAATTGGGACCTTAGATTTTTTATTATTGAATTGTAAAAGTTCTTTACATATGCTGGACATAAGTCTTTTATCAGGTATATTTTATATTAATTTATTAGAAATGTTTTCTTTCAGGTCTATGGTTTGCCTTGTCATTGTCAAAGCAGTGGATTATGAAGAATAATTTTAAAATTTGATAAATTATAATTAACTATTTCTTTTATATTGTATACAGTCTTTGTTATACATCTTTGTGAAACCAAGGCACTAACATTTTTGCCAATATATAATGTTTTATAATTTCAACTCTTACATTTATATTCAAGATTCATTTTGAGTACATTTTTATATATTGTATGAGATTAGGAACAGAGATTTTTTCCTTTATTTTAAAGATATTACAAAGATATGCAATTTTTCTATCACTTCTTGTTTAAAAGATTGTCCTTTCCCAGTTAAACTGTTTTGAAGGTTTTAAAAACAGTCAAAAGACCATACAGGTGTGGTGAACTTCCTTTGTTTCACTGCTCTATTTATCTTAATTTATACCAATATTCTAGTGTCTAAATTATATAGCTTTATAACAAATCTTAAAATCAGGCAGTGTAAGTCCTCAACATTTGATTTTCTTTTCAGTCATTTTGGTTATTGAGGACTATTTATTTATTTATTTAAACATTTTTTTTTTTTATTTGACAGAGGGAGACAGCATGAGAGAAGAGCATGAGCAGTGGGGAAGGGCAGAGGCAGAGGGAGAAGCCGGCTCTTTGCTGAGCAGGGATCCCAACACAGGCCTTGATCCCAGGATACTGGGATCATGACCTGAGCCAAAGGCAAATGCCCAACCAACTGAGCTACCCAGGTGCCTCAACTGGGGACCTTTAAATTTCTATATCAATTTTAGAATTTTCTTGTCTCTACCCATAAAAATAGAGGCTACTGGAAAAAAATAGAGATTACTGGAATTTTGATAGGGATTATATTGAACCAATATCTATCCATTTAGAATATTGACAATTTAGCAATATTGAGTCTTTTTACCCATGGGCAGGATATATTTCTTTCTTTATTTAGGTCTTAACAATGTTTCTTAACAATGTTTTATAATTTTTTAAAAAATATTTTGTTTATTTATTCATGAGAGACACACACAGAGAGAGGCAGAGACACAGACAGTGGGAGAAGCAGGCTCCATGCAGGGAGCCCAATGTGGGACTCGATCCTGGATCACACCCTAGGCTGAAGGCAGATGCTTAACTGCTGAGCCACCCAGGAGTCCCTCTTACTAGTGTTTTATAATTTATAATTTCAGTGTATAGGTATTTAATATTTCTTCCCAGAGTTATCCTTAATTAACTAATATTTTTGATGCTATTTTAAACGGCATTTTTAATAAATGGTATTTTGAAACCAATTTCCAGTTATTTATTGCTAGTGTGTATAGAAATATAATTGTTTTGCAACTGATCTCATAACCTGCAACATTGCTAAATTCACTTATTTGATCTAGTAGTTTTGTTTGTAGACTCTGCATTGATGACTAAGCCATCTATAAATAAGGAATTTCGGTTTGTCCTTTCTAACTTAAATGTCTTGTATTTATGTCTCTTGTTTTATTACCCCAGCTAGATTGTTCAATAGAAGTGGTAGACTGGAAATCATTGCTTTGTTCATAGTCTTATGGGGAAAGTATTTAATCTTTCAACATGACATATGATGTTTTATGCTTTCCTTTTATTATATTGAAAATGCTTCCTTCTATTTCAAGTTTGTGAAGAGACTTTATTATAAATGAATTTTAATTTTCTCAAATGTTTTTTTTTCTGAACCTATTGATATCCTCATGTGGTTTTTCTTGTTTTGTCTGATAACATGGAAAAATTCGTTAATTAGTTTTCAAATGTTAGACCAGCTGTGCATGGGATAAGCCCCTGGGATAAACCCCACTTGGTCATGCTGCATTATTCCCTTTATACATCTTACAACTGAGCAGTGAAATACCATGACATAGTAGGCCAAACACTGAAAGGTAAATGAGGTTATATTAAAATTTCACAGCTTGTGCCAAATTCAAAATTAATTATAGGTGATTTAGGAAATGAGTAAATAGTCTTTAAAATGAGATATTACTTCTTATTCAGAAGATATTTGAAAGTGCAAGTGTAACTCTTGCACAAATAAAATATAACGATAATAAGTAGAGCTTTGGAGCAAAAGCCAGTTCTGTCCCCTGTTCTGTAGAGTACAGATGTTCATGCTCTAGCACTAAATCCTAGTTTTCCTACGTATGTGGTAGACTAAACGTTATGGTGTAGATACATTTTGATGGAAGTGGTATTTGGTGGCCAGAAGCCCTGGTAAAATAATTCTTTAAGTCATATCACAACTAAATATTTATATGAAGACTATTCCAAATAAGCCTAATTGAAAAAAATAACAAATATGAAAAGATAAGTGCTAAAAATGTCTCAAACAATAACTACAACAAAGAATAAAAGGCCTGGTGATCACCATACATCATCTAGTGAGAGAGAGAGAACAGGAGCTCTCATCACCCTGTAAGCAGTTTCTGTAATTAAAATGGAATGGCTTTTTGGTCTGTAAGAGTGTTTCTCCCCCTCTCATGTTATTTGCTCTCAGATACACATCTCTAAGCATTTTATTAAATATCCTGCCTGTAATCACCGCCCCCCCCCCCACTTCTGAGCAACCAAGCACCCATATTTTGAAAACGTAAACTTGATTCTTACCACTTGATTAGTTTCTCCAGTGACACCAATGCACAAGCAGTAGCCTTGCGGATCCCGTGGTGACTGTTATGTCATGTGCAGACAGCCTCTCCGCAGGGGCTGCGGTATCCCTGCCAGTCCCATGCCTCTGCCCTTTACTTCTACTGATTTTACTGCCAAGTTCAGCGCTCTGAAAAGAGAATAACCAGCCATGAGCAACATGTTCTTTTTCTGCAGACTGACAGGGCTGTGCTTTAATCTCCTCTTGTGTCCCATAACACAAGCTTTTATAACAGTTTTTGCTGACTGTCAGACTATTCTAAGCCACTGCTCACTATCCAGTGAGGAGAAGACTTTAGAATTATTTACACTTAGTTGACAAGAAGGATGTTGAAAATGAAATGTGCATATGGTAAGATGCTAGGGTAGGCTTTCGAATTGGTATTCTGAAGGGGATTTTTTTTCTTTAAAACACTGTACACATATAGAATCTTTTTTCGGCATTTAAGGAACACAAATATGGCATACCTCATGAAGGGGAAGGGATGGGTTTTAAATTGCTAATCATGGGTTTTTTAAGTCTTACATAAAACAATTTAAAGAAATCATCCTTCTGCTACTCTAGACCTGACTCTAGCTTCTCATCAGCCAACTTTTTTCTTCTTACTTTTATACAAGCTGAGAAAAACATTTTCTTAAGTGAGTAGGATTGGATAATGGGAAGAATACTGAAAATGGTTTAGTATGGTATATACAGTGGTGCACAAGAATTGTTTATGTATTTTTTAACTTCACCAGACTTACTTGGAACACCGATCTGTGACTGACCTGTGAATCCATCTAGTCTAAATATAGCATTAAACATCAGCGAGGCACTCACATACTTGTTGAGACTAATACTATAACCTGGCTCTATCACTAATTTTGAGAACCCACCTCTTGGCCTCCAGGACAACAGTTTCTTCGGGAAAATGGGAAGTTTGAGCTAGATTAGAAGACATAAATTCTACATTTATCCTGTCTTTCACTCATTTTGTGAGAACATTTTTTTTTAATTAAGAGGTAACATAAAATCCGAAATAAGGAGTATGTCAATTACATATTTTTTATGTAATAAACCACCCCAAAGTTTAGTGAATTAGAACAATTTATTACATTCTATAATTCTGTCGTTGAATAAGTGTTTGTTCTCGCAGGTGCTATATAGACTGAGAGGCTAAGTCTAGAGGAAGAATTAGGAACTCAGCTGGGGGCTATTGACTGCGTATCTTGGTTTCTGTGGGTGGAGCTCTCCACTTGGCTGATTGGGCCAAGAAACCCATCATGAAACCCATCATGAAACCCATCATTCTGTAAGAGAATTGCCCCTAAGTACACGAATTTTTTATTTATCAGTACTCTACTTGTGACACACTTAAAAATATCCCATTGGGCAAAGCTAATCACATGGAAATTTCCAGAATTACTATGGAAGGTGATTTCATAATGACATGAATAATAGAAAGTGTGATTATTTGGAGGCCACCAAAGTAGTCTACAGGCAGTCTTTGGGAAAACTGCAATCTCTACTTAAATGAAATAGAAGCCGATCCCTTTAAATGGGCCTTGCATTCTCTAAAATTTCTTTGTCATCACCCAGCTCACTTCTCTGGTATATATATTGACTTATTTCTGTAGGCTTTTGAGTTGTCTAAGTGACAACTGTTCTAAAAGATTGTGGCAATTTTGGTAAGGCCTTGAGTGTATAGTGTTAAACATTATCTTTTAAAAAATTTGACATGTAATACATTCAGATATTTTACAGGCACTTAATTCTTATTTTTATCAAAACATTTGTAATACTAATATGAGATAATTATAGCCTTAAAAGAGTCCAATTTTCTTGGTTCTTTGCCAGTGAATCACTTGTACATGACCTAAAGCAACCTACTTTTTCTGGCAGTCACGATTTCCAGTGACTTATTTTTTTTTTTAAATCTGACCTATTCATCTATGTATGCCAAGAGGACAAAATCAAAATTAAGCTCAATTGAAAATGTATTTTTCCAATGTGTAGTTTTATAAGCATATTTTTATATTTAATCTGAGTAGTCTTTATTTTTGGTATAAAGTGTACTATATGTAGTCCCATACTGTATAGGATAGAGCAAAATATAAACAGATAGCTATTAAAATAATTATATAAGTTTACGTAATTTCGCTTATGAGTAAGCAAAATCATGAGTCAAGTTGGCTTAAAATACAATAATCTATTGTATCGCTTGACAAGAGTCCAGGGTTTTGGCTGTGATCCAAAGTTGGCTTAATTGATAAACTAGTGATTTTATCAAAGGTATATAGACTCCATGTCTCAATTGTGCTATCTTTATTGTTTGCTTTTGCACTTTGTTAAGCCTACTCCTCTTTTAACTTGTTGATCAGATATGCATTTCATATGCCTTAATAATTTTCAGGTGGAAAAAATAACATGGTTCTCTTTTTCTCATATTTCTTACTTTGGAGCAAAGAAAATTTTCCCAGGAGACAACCAGTGCACTTTGTTTCACTTTTAATTGTCAAGAAATGGTTTACATTGCTATTCCTAACCCAAGTAGTAGCAGAAAGAAAGAGAAAGATCATCACAAATGACTTAGAATAATCATTTGGGATGGAATGGGTCTTAGAGATTCAACTACTATGACTATTACCATAGAGTAGCTATTTTTTTTCCAATTAATCATGTATAAGTTTTAATTGTATGATAGGATGAATTTCTGAATAGGAGATAGCTTATTGTAATAGAAATGGTAGAGATCTAGAAATCAGAAATACTTGGGGCACCTGGGTGGCACAGTTGTTTGAGTGTCCAGTTGACTCTTGGTGTCAGCTCAGATGGTGATCTCAGGGTCATGAGATCCAGCCCCACATTGGGCTCTGCATTCAGCTTGAGATTCTCGTTCCTTCTCCCCGTCCCTCCTACTGTGCTCTCTCTCTAAATAAATAAATGAATATTTTCTGAAAAATCAGAAATGCTCTATTCTAGTGCTCTCTACCTCAGCAAATTTAGAATCTTTTATTCAAAACCTTTAGTGATATGTTTTATTAATTCATGTGTGCTTTTTTAAAATTAGCTAATAATATATATATTATACATTAATATTTTGGGGTAATAGTGAGTGGTGTCACTCCCATTTCCAGGCCTTGATCCCTCGATCTATAACATGGCTATCAGAGAAATAGCTCCATATTGTGGATGCTGAGTAAGAGCATACAAGCCTTCCGGAGAAACTTGCCTCAGCCCTGTGAGGAAGGCATTGCCATCCAGCTGGTGTTCTATCTGAATCTTATTTATTTATTTATTTATT
Source organism: Canis lupus familiaris (assembly GCF_011100685.1). NCBI lineage: Eukaryota > Metazoa > Chordata > Mammalia > Carnivora > Canidae > Canis > Canis lupus. The sequence goes on from NC_049255.1 coordinate 30,314,947, forward strand.
TATTTATTTATTTATTTTTAAAGATTTTATCTATTTACTCATGAGAGACCCACACACAGAGGCAAAGACATAAGGGAGGGAGAAGCAGGTTCCCTGCGGAGAGCCTAATGCAGGACTCAATCCCAGGACCCCGAGATCATGACCTGAGCCAGAGAGACACTCAACCACTGAGCCACCCAGGAGTCCCTGTAACTGATTCTTTAAAAGGCCATTTTGCCTTTCTATCAATCCAGCTGCTACAGAATGGTGGGGAACATGGTAAGAACAGTGAATTCCATGAGCACAGGTCCATTGTCACATTTCATTTGCTGCAAAGCGAAGTCTTGATCAGAGCAATGTTGTGTGGAATATTATAATGGTGGATAAGGCATTCTGTAGTTTTGATAGAAGCACTTGATGTGGGAAAGCATATCCGTATCCAGAGTAACTATCTGCCAATATAATCAAACTCGTTACCAGATAGTTGGTTAATCACCCACAATAAATTGTATTATTTCAGGGGCCAGATCATATGTGGTGAGTGAAAGACTGTGTCATTGAGCCCATGCATAACCTCCATCTTTGCCACCATCACCATTTTTTCATGACCCCATTGAATGATAACAGAAATGACTGGGAAAAAAGACTGATATCCATAGGGCAGATCATTCCATTCAATAGATTATTAAGATCCTCCCCTGCTAAGGTCACCCTTTAGTGAGTACTTACATGGAGCTCACACATCTTAACATTTTTTTTTGCCCACTCAGAGAAGTTGATTCACATATATCTTTCCTAGATGCCTTTGTCATCAGTTTTTATGTTTTCCAATTCCCTGACCATCTAGTTAAACCATCGGCCACAGCTCACAAACTGGTATTTAATGCCATGTTTGGCCATAGGGAACAATCAGGTGCACTGCCTGAAGATCTGTTCAGTGGGAGGATTTCCCTTCATCACTGTCCTTTAGGACTGTCCCAGAAAAGGCTGTAGTGCTGCAGCTGTCCGCTTCCAGGTGGCGTTTGTATATCGTGCAGAGCCATCTTTAAATCACATCTAAGTCCTATCTCCCTCTGTCACCTGGTCAAAGGGAACTCCCAATGAGGCCATACATACAGGCTGGGAGTAAGAAAGAAGTGTAACAGGAGTGGGTACTATGGATATTTGAGCCACTTCTTCATGTCACTTGCTCTTGCCTTCAGAGCTTACTCAACCCGATTATGCATGTATCATTTCATTTTGTTCATGGAGTCTTACTGTGCATGCCCAACTTTATGACCTTGTAAGTCAGATAACACCCAGTTTATGATGAGTACTTCAGGTCTCATAGTAACTTGGTGGCATAGAGACAAGCATTCAGTCTCTACTAAAGCCTGGTAGAGGCCAAGAGCTGTCTCTAAAGAGAAGAATATTTATCTGCACATGATGGCGGGACCCGGTTCTAAAATCCTAAAGGCCTATACTAAAATTCACCTGTAGGGACCTCCCCAAGGATCCAGCAGCATCTCTCTCTGTTACTGGTACTTCAAGCACCATTGGGTCTGCTGGATCATCTAGCCCAAGGGATAGAGGAGCACGCATAGCAACCTGGACCTGTTGCAGAATCATCTCTTCTCTGGGCACCATTCAAAACTAGCCGGTTTTTAGGTTGCTTGGTAGTGGAGTTGGGGTAACTCACCTAAATGAGAAATATGTTGGCTCCAAAATCTGAAAAGGCCTACTAGACATTGTGCTTCCTCTTTCTTGGTTGTTCAGGGATTCAGTGCAACAAATTTTCCTTCACATTAGAAAAGGTATTTCCAACATGCCCCATACCACAAGACCCCTAGAAATTTCACTGTAGTAGAAGGCCCCTGAATTTTAGCTGTATTTATACCCCACCCTCTGACACGCAAATTTCTTACCACCCAAAGTCAAGTAGTTGCTCCTTCCCTCTTACTAGGTCAAGTCCACATAATGTCATCAGTGTAATGGACCAATGTGATATTTTACAGAGGAGGAAAAAAGACAATCGAAATTCCCACAAACTAAATTATGACAGGGGTCAAGAGTTGATATTCCTTGAAGTAACATAGGGGAGATAAATTAGTGGGCTTGCCAACTTCAAGCAAAAGGCTTCTGGTAGACCTTCTGGACAGGTATGGAGAAAAAAATGACAGCTTATTTAACTGTATACCAGGCACCAAGGGATGTATTAATTTGCTCAATCAATGAAATCACATCTGCTGTAGCAGCTGTACTTGGAGTCACCACCTGGTTAAGCTTATGATGGTCTACTGTCATTCTCCAGGATCCATCTGTCTTCTGCACAGGCTAAATAGGTGAGCTGAATGGGAATGTGGTAGGAATCACCACGCCTGTAATTTTCGAGTATTTAATGGTGGCACTAATCTCTGCAATCCCATCAGGGAGACGGTGTTGCTTTTGATTGATTATTTCCCTAGGTAGAGGCAGTTATAATGGCTCCACTTGGCCTTTTGCATTATAATAGCCTTCACTCCACAGGTCAGGGAACCAATGTAGGAATTCCGCCAGCTGTTAAGTACATCTGTGCCAATTATGCACTCTAGAACCGAAGAATAACCACAGGATGGGTCCAGACACCCACTGAGTCCACTGTGAGATAGACCTGAGCTAAAATTCCTTGATCACATGACACATAAGCTCCTACTCTGACTGGAGGTCCACAGTGACATTGGGTCTCCTGGAATCAGTGTCAGATCAGAGCCAATGTCCAGTAGTCCCCTAAGTGTCAAATTATTTCCTTTTGTCCAATGCACAGGTACACAGGTCCAAGGCCACAGGTTCCTTTGGGGAAGGCTGGAAGATTAGTGGTACAAATTCTCTGTAGTAAACTGGAGTCCTTCCTCAAGGGAGTCTGGCCTCCCCATCATACAAGGGATCTGCAATTGTAAACCGGTTCAAGTTTGAGAACTGATTGAGGGGCCATGGCTCTCTGTTTTTATGATTCAAGTTAGACTTTCTTTCTTTGGCTAGAACTTTTCTGCTTATACAGATCAAGTAAGAATTTAGTAAGTTTCCTCTCTGTTTTACTTCTAGGAACAATACGATTAACTAGCCAAAGCCGAAAGTCTGCACATGTCAAAGGACCTGATTTGACTTTGCTGCTCGTTATTATAACCAAGTCACCTTGCCTTTGGTGATTGAGTGTCTCCACTTGGCCCCTGCCACTCTGAGATGCACTTACTCCCATTGCATTGAAGTTTTCCAACTGAGTGACTACAGTTTTCACTGTAAGGTCTGGCCTACAGAGAAAAATGAATCACAGGGCACTTTAAGGATACTGGGGCCACCAATTTATAACTTTTAAGACCTCTTAAACTGTAAAAACTCTTTTGATTTTAAAGTAGGAAAAATACTAATTTTAGCATCAATGAAACACTGTAAATGATTTATACTATTATTTTTCCATATAAAATACCTTTTCAGAGAGATTTTTCTACTCTTGACTAAAATAAGAAATTTTTCACCATAACCATCTAATTGACGAATAACAATTTAAATGTCTTTATATTTAATTTAGTTTATATAAAAAAATTAGCAAAGTCTCTCTTAGGGTACAAAGAAAAGCTTTAAGACTCCTACTCCACTGATGACCAAATTTAAAGCTATACAGTTTTCATGAAGGGTATTTTGTTTTGTTTTCAGAGTGTTAACAGTGTGGTAATGAAGTAGTTGTAATTTTAAAATTTCTGATTAAAAAACAGCTGTTAATTTGGTTATTAGTTTTTTAAGTTGATACAGGTTAGTAATTGAACATAAAATTTGTGGCATAGAAAATATTTTTCTTCCATAAACTGATATAAATCAAATATATTCATACATATTTCCAAATTTGCTTATCAAGGGATATTTTATTATTGACTTAATACTATTGAAATAATATGAGACATTCTGCCCAAAAAATAAATAAATAAATATTGGAAGCGTACTGAACATTTAATAACATATTAGTATGTATGCATTTCATATAAAATGCTAAAAGTCTATACATGTTCATAGTAACATTTTCACTAAAGCTTTTTATTCTATTCTGTAAAATTATTTTTGTCATCTTTTCCATCTAGAAACTAAAAATTATATTAAAAAGAAAAACAACACTGAGCAGAGACATCAGCAGCTATACACCATAAGGAGGACACATTCTACAGTTCCAGTCTAGGGAAAAAAAAAAAGAACAAAACCCCAGAATACAGATATATTATGTGCATTATATTATCTAAAATTTCAATTTTAAGATCTTTCAATTGAAGATTATGAGATGTGTAAGGAAATTCAAAATCGTGACCCATATTCAAGAATAAATTTGGCCAATAGAAACTGACCCTGGGATCCCTGGGTGGCGCAGTGGTTTAGCGCCTGCCTTTGGCCCAGGGCACGATCCTGGAGACCCAGGATCGAATCTCATGTCGGGCTCCTGGTGCATGGAGCCTGCTTCTCCTTCCGCCTGTGTCTCTGCCTCTCTCTCTCTCTCTTTGTGTGACTATCATAAATAAATAAAAATTAAAAAAAAAAAAAAAAAGAAACTGACCCTGTGCCGACACAGATGTTGGGTTTAGTTGTCAAAGACCTTAAAGAAGTTATTAAAAATGTACTCAGTGAAATAAAGCAAGTTATAATGATAATAACTCAACAAAAAGGAAATTTCAACAGAGGAAAAAAAAACTGTGAAGAAAACCAAATGGGAATTCTAGAGTTAAAAAGACAAAAATGAAACTGAAAGACTCAGAAGATTGACTCAGCAGGAGACGTAATACTGCAGAACAGCAATCAGTGTACTTGTAGATTGATCAATAGAAATTAGTCAGTTCATAAAACAGAGAGAAAAAGGATTGAAGTAAAATCAACAAAGCTTCAGTGACCCGTGTAACAATGGTAAGCATTATGACACAGATGTGATGGGAATCCTTGGAGGAATGTAGAGAGAAAAAGGGACCTAAGAGACTATTTGAATAAATGATGGCTAAAGACTTCCTGAATTTGGCTTTGAAAGCATATTATTCCAAATAATTCCTGTAAGCTCTCTGACTCTCAGGGAGGTGGAAAATAACTCCTCCTGCCTTAAGTGGAGACTACCTGTAGCGACGTTCTTGCAAAGCATGCAAAGGGAGGGGGGAAATATTGTAATTTGACAGTGGAGAAACTTTGCAAAAATTACCTAAAGCCAGGTGGTCAAGATTAATATCAGCAATGATAAATCGTATCGATAATCTATACCCTTAACACGATGTGATAAGAATGGTTATTTATCTCTGTAATCTTTCTCCTCAAGCTATATTATCCCAGTCTAATCATGGGGAAAAAAATTAGATAAATCTCAATTGAAGGACATTTTACAAAATATCTGATCAGTAGCTCTTGAAAACGTCAATCATCAAAACCAAGAAAAGCCTAAAAAAATTGTCAAGTCCAGAAGGTCCGAAAGAGACATAACTGCTAAATGTAATGAAGTATCTTGAATAGGACCTTGAGATAACCAAAGAACTTTTAAGGAAATTCTGAATAAAGTTTGACCTTTAGTTAATAATGTGTCAATATTGGTTCATTAATTGTGACAACTGTACCATCCTTATGTAAGATGTTAACAATAAGGGAAACTGAGTGTGGGCTGGAGGGAAAGAAAAATCCTTCCTCTATCCTTCCAGGTCTTCCAACTGGACTACTAATTAAATTTAAATGAGACAGATTAACAGAAGAAAAATCCCCAATGTTTTATTATGTGCACACAGAGGCTCAATAATGAAATTGAGACCTCAAGGAATGAGCAAGACAGTGTTGAGTCAATGAGACAATACATTTGTGAGAAACTGACAGGCTAAAGAAAATAGGTGTTTGGGAGCTTTAATTAGGGAATTCTAGGCAGAATTTTAGCTGAGGTGGTAGGTTAGAAACAAATTTTGTCTCTACAGCTTTCTTGGCTTTGAATTTTCCATCTCTGGTAATAAGGATCTCTTTTTACTTCTTAGGACATGGGGGGTATTTTTCATCTGAGAGGTTTATTTCCTGCTTTCACAGGGACAGAGGGAGGTCTGAGTGTTCTTGCATTGATGGTTTCTTAAGTAATTTTTATTAAAATAATAGATATGTCAAGGTGGCACATTTTGGAGTGGCCTGCCCTTGGTGCCTATAGGGCTATTTGAGAATTCTCTGTACTATCTTCCCAATATTTTTTTTTCAAACTGAAACTGGTCTAAAATTAAAAGTTCATTTTAAAGTAGAGGAAAAAAATGATCTACAGATCCAAACATCTCAAAAACTTCCAGTTAGGACACGGTGACACATCACCACATCCTGACAATTATATTCAAACGGGTGAATGACAAAGATAAAATTTTGATAGCAGCAAAAGGAAAAGAAAAGAAAAAGAAAAAGAAAAAGAAAAAGAAAAAGAAAAAAGAAACTTCATTATGTATAAGGGAATAGGAAGTGATTAACAATTATTAAAGATTTTATATGCAGATAAACTATTAACTGATCTTTTTAAATGTAAATGAAAGTCGTAAAATAGGTTAACTGAAAATAGTCTATTACTTGTGCCAAGAAGGAAAAGACCTAATAATGAGCCTTAATCCCAAAGACATTTAAGGAAGTTAAAAGTTCTGTTGATAAGCCTTTCAAATCTTGGGTTTGTAATACTTTTTTTTCTTTTTTTTTTTTTTTTTTTTTTTTTTTTTTTTATTTTTTTTTTTTACTTTTTTTTCTTTACAAATTCTTCCCTCTTCATGATATGTCTTCAGCTAGTTTGACAGAAGGAATAAATATACCTGAAGGATAAAAAAAATCACTCTTTTAAAATATTACACTATATTTCTCCCAGTCCAATAATTTTTTGCAGTTCATTTTTATTCAGACAAATGTAGATAAAAGAAAAGGAAAAGTAGAAATCAATTAACCCAGCTTGTATCGTGCAGATAATAGAGAATCATTAGGGTTCTTTAAAGCAAAGAACGATAAGATAAGAGATGTACTATGGGGAGATTAGTCTAGCAGTCCGTGTATACAGGATAAACGAATGAGAATCAGTTAATAGATATCAGTTAAGAAGTAATTTTGTGACAATAACAGAATGACCTGATCTGTACAGACAGACTGGATTAGAAGGAATAACAGATGTTTTATTGAATTCAAAAAAAGAGGTGGAGAATGCATAGGCCAAAGTAAAAAAGAGAGTGAGTGACAGGAAAAATGGGAAACTGGGTTTGGATATTACTTTGCAAAATTCCCTGTAATCTGATCCCAAACAACCCTTGGTGCCCTGTCCTTATTCTTTACTTGGCTCCTGCCAAACAGAATTACGTGCTGTTTTATAATTATGTCATGAACTTGTCATCTCTAAGGACATTTATTTGAGACATTTCCTGTACTTTTGAGTGCACAGTACTGCTATATTCAACTGGGTCATTCATTCTTTTAGTAACATTAAATAGGTATTTATTAAGTTACTATTTGAAAGGATAGTACTATATTCTGTGGCTGACAGCTTAGTAGGGAAATGAACCCATAAACAAGTGATTTTGGCAGAGCATGGCCAGTGAATCATAAAAGTATGTAAAAGCACAGCATAAAAGCACCGTTGCTGTTAGGTGGACAAGGACCAGTAAACCCGGAGAGAAAGAAAAAGAATATGGGGAGCTTGCTTCGATAAAAATAAGTTGGACTGTATCTTTCAAGGCTCATTTTTCTAAATCTAAGTGATAAGAAACATCACCAAGGCTATTTAAGAAGATATGTCTTTCACAAAGATTCCGTGTTGATGGGCCTTTGAAGAATTTTAAACAAGGAAAACTATATGACCAAGTTCAGATGTCAGAAAATTTGGGGGCAGATTTATCAGAAGGACTGAGGGGGTATTGACTTCAGCAGCAGATGGAATAGTTGGGAGAAGTGAGTTAGGCATCTTCAGTTGTAGGACTGAAGATAAAAGGGGAAGATTTTAACTATGAGGTGTCCGAATGGCACCAGCTCTTTGAGAATTTCATTGATCATTTTTAGGTAGAAGAGATCTCCTCTTGAATCATTTCATATTGTTTATGCACCACCTTAAGACATATTGCTATGAATGATCATTTGTGTGCATTTTGCACCATGACCATCTTCCAGACACAGGGTTGCACACACACATGCACACCTACATGCCTCTGCTTCTACACAAACACACCAGTGTGTATTACCTTAAAATTACTTTGTGGATGTGAGCTCAAATGTATCCAGAAATTAAGTGTTGTATTAGGGTGTTGCTCAGCTACTACTTAGTGAATATTTGAATTAACTAAGCCTACATGATTATAAGGGTAGCTATTAAAAGAAAACTTTGATTGAGGATAGGTCTGTGTAATAGGCTAGAACTCAGCTTCAGGGTTCTGGCTGAGTCACTCTTCTTTTTTAACCATTTTACTCTTTTTTTCCCAAGTGTAAAATGGGAATAATAATGGTTACCTGCCTCAAAGGGGTGTTGTGAGGACTAGCTAGTTGACAGTTTTAAACTATTTTGAAGATGGAATGTACTATAAATGCTCCAAGGAAAGTTTTTAAAAGCACAATAGAATAAAACTCTTGAACCAGAGCATTAGGAAAGTTAGTATGTCTTTTAGGCTGGCAATCTTCTACCGATAAAGAATTCTATGGGAAATTAACTCCACAACATTCTTTATTTTCTTGCCTCTTTTCTACTTTCTTTTGCAGCTCATATCTAGCTAGTGACTGAATTCAACAGGAAAGTTCCAGTTATGCCATAGTTTGAAATAGATGTTACTCATAAAGAAAGAAATGCAATGAAGATTATAAAATGGTCATTAATCACACTGGAAAATGTGGTCTTTTCAATATAGCACTATATTCAGAATTCACCAGGACTATTTTAAAATTCACTTTATCATTAGGAATTCAAGGGTATTTTGAAGTTGCCTAGAAGCAAATGTTCATTTTTGTGTGGCAATATACTTTAATAATTTTCCTAAAACATAAATATCAGAACTAGGTCAGAACTCCATTTTTCAAAACAATTGCTTGTTGTTTTTTTCCAAATGCCAAAATGATATATTCAAAACTCTGAAAAAGAAGTTGTTTCCTCTAGTCATTCTTATTAAGAGTATTTACACATTTCCATACTCTATTTTAAAAACAAAAATCCCCATGCATTTAGGTTAAAACAGAAGAACTGTGCACTGCGCAATTTTTGTGAGAAGGGAATGTTTATAAGTGAAACATAATAACCAAATTCATATGTGCTTTAACAAGGCTGAGTTACACCCTCATTATTCTATGTTCAGTAATTTAGGATAGGCGCCTATGAGTCTGATTTTCAATCTTTACTAAAAAGAAGCAAACAAAAACTCTAAGATTAATGACAACAAAACCCAACTTCCTATGAGATATCGTTCAGCCATGTGAAAGGAAGACATCCTCTCTTTGCAGCAACACAGATGCACCTTGAGAGCATTGAGGTAAGCGAAATAACCCAGACACAGAAAGACAAATACTGCATGGTATGACTTCTATGTAGAATCTTAAAAAAAAAAAAAAAAAAATCAAATTCACAGAAACAGGAAGTAGAAGGTGGTTGCCAGGGGCTGAGGGGTGGTGGGATAATAGAGAGAGATTGGTAAAAAGGCTGCACTTTCAGCTATAAGATGAATAAGGTCTCATCTTATGTATAACATGGTGACTATAGTTGATAACATTTATCATATATTTGGAATTTGCTAAGACAGGAGAACTTAAGTGTTCTCTCACACACAAATACGTGAGGTGACGGATGTGTTAATTAACTTAATGGAGAGGTATTAAATAATCATGATATACATATTAACTCATGATATACATATTAAATATCTTACAATCTTGTCCGTTATACTTTGAAGGGGCCAAGGGGCAAAATGTGCTGCCCTAGCATGTCCCAAAATGTGCGCATATAGATTATTTTAAATGAAAGTTACTTAAGAGGTAGCCTGTGCAAGAAAGACACTCAGAATGCCCTCAATCCCCAGGAGAACAAGAAATCATCTCCATTTGTGGAAGGTACTTTTCCTTTACAATGAGGTACAAAGACCTTATCACCAGAGACAGGAAATTCAGGGCGAGAAGCTGTATAAACAACCTTCCTACTTTTTACTAATTAACCACCCCAGCCCGAATTCTGTTTAGAAATCCTTGGTAATTGAAGTTCATAAAGTTGAGTTTTATTTCTTTTTTTTAATAATAAATTTATTTTTTATTGGTGTTCAATTCGCCAACATACAGAATAACACCCAGTGCTCCTCCCGTCAAGTGCCCACCTCAGTGCCTGCCACCCAGTCACCCCCACACACCCCCTGCCCTCATCCCCTTCCACCACCCCTAGTTCGTTTCCCAGAGTTAGGAGTCTTCATGTTCTGTCTCCCTTTCTGATATTTACCACTTATTTTTTCTCCTTTCCCCTTTATTCCCTTTCACTATTATTTATATTCCCCAAATGAATGAGACCATACAATGTTTGTAAAGTTGAGTTTTCTTTGTCCCATTAAAGCTTTACAGATTTATTGTCTCTTTGTCTAAAATGTACAAAAACTGCCTGCCTTGGCAACTTCTTTAGTTCTCAATTTCGTTATTGGGTCTCTGTGCTCACGTAATAAAACTTTGGGTTTTTTCCTCATGTTAATCTACCTTATACAAATTTAACTATTAGACCAGTTGGAAGGCCTTGAAGGGTCATTGCAGAATTTTTCCTTCCTTCACCCTCAATAAAGCTGGAAAAAAAAAAAGCTATTGAAAGTCAGAGAACTGAAAAAACAAACTACAGTTTCTAAGTGGAGAGCAGTCAGGATATACAAAGAATCAGTGAAACAACTATAATTGATTTGAGATAGGTATACTAGGTATAAAATCTAGAGAATGAGATAAATAGAATGTAAGGCTGTTAAATATTTTTGTGTTATTCACCACTGCATTTCTAGCCCCTAGGATGATTTTGCTCTGTAGTAGGAGCTCAATAAATATTTCTTGACTCAAGAAATAAATGGAATATGGGTTCATAACTTGAAGTGGTAGGCAGTATGGATCAATTGCAGCTCCTTAAACAGCAGAGTGGCAGGATGAAATGTGTTTAGAAAGCTTATTTTGGTGGTGGTTATGTGAGGTGACACTAGAGGAATAATCACATGGTACCGTTGACGGAGCCATTTCTATGGGAGATTGCTTGACTCAGCCATGTTTTGAACATCTCATCATCTATGCTTTCAAATGCAAGAAAATCCAACATTACAAATACTATCAATTGAACCAACCTGACAGTTATGCCTTATGATATCTTGCTGAGCTATCATAGCATTTGCATTATACATAAGCAGTGAACCAAGAAGGAAAGGCTTTGTATCCACTACATTTGGCAGCAAAGCTATATAAAACAAATCCCTTCTACATTTGTATTAAAGTTGACACCAGTATGCCTCTGCCTGCAGAAAACAGAGGGCTGAAAAAGAAAAGGTGTTTGCTCTCGAATTTTATTTTATTTATTTGTTTTTCCGTGTGTCTAGTTTTTTAATGAAGGATGCAGAATGATAAGCCGGGACTTCTCTCCAAGTTCACAACGTAATAAGAAAACAAGAGATACCACTTAACAGAGGTAAAGAATTCCCGGAGATAAATGTCCATGAATGTGTTTTCCAAAATACAGGTTCTGGTACAAATGTAACTAAATACTGATGTTGTGGTGTTTCCCTTATATCTGAAAGGGCTTTAAGAAATATGAAATCTTGGGCAGCCCTGGTGGCTCAGCAGTTTAGCACTGCCTTCAGCCCAGGGCCTGATCCTAGAGACCCAGGATCGAGTCCCACATCAGGCTCCCTGCGTGGAGCCTGCTTCTCCATCTGCCTGTGTCTCTGCCTCTCTCTCTATATATCTATCCTGAATAAATAAATAAAATCTTTTTAAAAATCATTAAAAAAAAGAAATATAAAATCTTGTTATTGGATAAACTGGTGGCACAGCTAGCCAAAGATCCTTTCCAGTGGCACCAAATTAACTTGCAGGGAGAGCAGAGGTAACTGCCAGGTAACTTTTAATCTGTGGAATTATCCAAAGTTTGAAATACCATGGGAAATCTTAGGAAGCCCAGCAATCAGTGAATGGGTTATCCATAATCCTGTGGATCCTATACACTGTCACGCATGATGCTTCTCAGAGTGGCGGCATATGAGAAATTAACCATCATGCATCTTGGCCCTCTGTCTCGTATCTTCAATCATCCATGTCATAGGACATGGATAAGTAGTTGGGAAGTGTTAAACTCTGATAGTAAAACAAAATCAGAGGTAAGGCAAATGTTTAACCAGTTCCATTCAAACACAAGCTAATGAATAAAGAAATTTGGGTTCCAGGGGCCAAATATTCTGCATTCCTGAGAAATCTTAAACCTTTTCTCATTCTGGCGATTATTTTTACATTGCACTTTTCCACCACAAATTCAGTGGGTGTCTATTTTTCGATGTGAATTTATCACTGAAAGATCTGAATTGGGATACTAGAAGAAAATATTTTAAAAATCTCCATGCATGAAAAAGGAGCCACCTGTTCACTTTTTATGGTGGGGAACATTCTCATGGAGTTACTATGAGGCTAAGTCAGTCCACTTCATTTTTTGCTCTTTAACAGATTCTATGGGGCCATTGTACTCTTCAGGTTCAGGAAGCTCATTCAGTGGTATTGCAACATCCTCATATGGCAGCCTGTCTTCTTGGCAAGCGTCATCAATCAAATCCAAGATCCCTCCATGTCTCAGTACTGCACTGGCCATTCTTCTGCAGCTAATCTGGTCAGATCAGCACTGCCGAATGTTCTACCCTGCTCTTGAACTTTAGTCTTAAAATGAACAAAAATGAAACCAAGACAAATGACAAAAATAATAAAACAAATATTCTTCACTTTCATTATGAATATGCTTTTCAACATAGATTCTGATTTTGAAAACATCAAAAAGCAAGTGGCTTCATTATCAAGTATAAGTTTCAATGATTAAGAAAAAGTTAATAATTACTTTCTACTTATTCTAGTTACATCTCATTTTCCTTTTGCTAAATAAGTGTGGAGTTGTGATAATTAAGATGTCCTGATTTTATTATCATTATTATAAGTAAAACTATTGTGAATACTATTATTATATTAGCAACAATTTATCTTTGTTACCATAATAATGTATAATAGCTCCATTATAAAATGAATATTAGTAATGCATTTCACTAACATTTGTATAAGTCTTTATTTTCACATTTATTATTTCAACTAGTCACAATAGGCAAGTATTTGGATGGTGCACATATTAGAATCTTTCTTTTATATTGGGGAATCTACTAATCAGAAATACTAGATAATGGCAGGTCACCCAGTCATTATAGAACTACAGTCTTTTATGTCCTACTTCTTTTCCTCCACCAGCTGCTATTCGTTCTGCTACTTTCTTCACTATGTAGTTCTTTTTTTCTTTAATCTCTGGCCAAAATTAAAATTTATCACCGAAATACAGAACTTGTCCAAATTCATGACCGACCTTTTGAGAATAAAACATTTTGTCTAAGCTCACAGGATGAAATGCTATTTTATTTTCAACTTGGTAATAAAAGAACCACATTAGATAATTTAATTATTATCCTGCATAAATGCATAAACTATAATATAGCCTCATCACTATTCTCACTCTTGTGATGGGGAAATTGAGAAGCAAAGAGGATCAACTGCATAATTTTCAGGAGGTTTTCTGGAAGCCATATTTTTAACCTACGTATGTCTCTAAGTCTTTGCATAGGTAGTTCTGTGCTTTCTAAATTATTAACAAATTGAGACAACTAATGTTCAATAAATAATGTGCTACTCTATAGAGAAGTTCCTTCCCTCTCTTCATCTATTTGAGTAATTAATATTGTTATCCAATATTGCTCCTAACACAAGGATTTCAAAAGATATTGGCTGCTATGCAATAGAATTGTCACTCGAGTATGAGTTTAATCACTACACAGTGGTAAAAAAAAATGACAAAAATTAGCTTCTACCCAAATAATAATTTCCCTTCCCTGAAATGACAGAAATAACATAAACATCTTGAGCTACATTATTAAATTATCATAAACAGAGTCATGTTAGAGATAGGGGAAAATCATTCTAAAGGCTTGAAATTACTCTAGCAAGAATTGACTAAAACCTCATTAAAGTAATTAACATAATTAAGAAAAAGTGTATTTCTTTAATGAGAACTCTGCTTGAATCTGGAAACATCAGGAAAGCATATTCTGCGCATTTTTAGGTAAGCACCAAGATATTTGTTGTCTGGTCTTAATAAGCGGAAAAATCCATATTTTGGATATGAATGAATCAGGTTATCTCAGTAGAATGATGCTTTTACACATTCAGATCACAGTGACTTTCCTTTTCTCTGATTCTGTGCTTACCAAACACATTTCTGATTATAATTTGACTTGTAGACTGGCACATGTACAGATAGCATCTTAGTCATATTTGGGCCTTTAGTATAGCGTGCTGAAGGGGAGAAAATGTGCTGATTTACCTTTAAGTTCAGGCATTAAACATCTGTCTCTGGGGGCCTGCTTAATATGAGCCTGCTCTCATGAGACAAATCTATTCTTAGAGTGTTGATACATCCAGTCCTTATGCTTCCCACAGCTAAGGAACTGACTCCAGGCAGCTGCAGTGAACTCTCAGATGATGAGGGCAGATCCTCATCCTGGAGAGAGCCAATGCCTTCCTGGCCACTCATGTGCCCAAAGCAACTTTTATTTTAACTTTAGTAACAAGCATTTGCTATGTTTTCAGAAATGTGATAATAGCTCCTGAGAATTCAGGGGCACCTGTGTGGCTCAGTTGGTTAAGCGCCTGCCTTTGGCTCAGGTCCTGATTCCGGGGTCTTGGGATCTAGTCCCATATCAGGCTCCCCGCTCAGTAGGGAGTCTGCTTTTTCCTCTCCCTCAGCCTCCTCTGCTCACTGTGTGCACTCTCTTAAATAAATAAATAAAATAAGATAAAAATAGCTCCTGAGAATTCAGAGTTAGAAAATTTGAGCTTTTTTCCAAGGAATGTGAAACCTCATTTATGAAATAATATGATTCTTGTTCTAAGAAAGGCAATGACTGAGAAGTCTGAGTATGAAGGACCACACGGTGTTAAAATTATAATATCTTCATGACAGGAAGGGAGTGCCAATTCCTTTATTTTCCATCCATATGTGGGAGAAAAAGCTTTGCCCATTTTATTTCCATACAGTGTCCAGAGTGATAATTTTAAATCATATTTGGTAAGTCCTCTTAAAAACCCTTCAAAATGGCCTCTTCTATTCCACTTAGAACAAAATGCGTTAAGTATGGACTTGCATCTGTCTTTGCCTGTCTGCACCCACATCTCCCACTGCTCTAACCCTTTCTAACCACCCTCTGGTTAAAAGAAACTTTTTCTTGTCTTGGGTCAGGTTTCCTGGAAATAGACTCTGGAGACAGAGACATGTGCTTCAGAGGTTTATTGGAGCTGAAAGGAAGTAAAGGAAGCAAAAAGTTAGGCAAAAGAAGTTGAACAGGGATTCATTTAAAACCAAAGCCTAGGTTGGTCACACAGGGAGCTCTACAACTTGAAAGGTTGATCCCATATTGAGAGTGATCCCATATTGAGACAAGGGGCGCAGGCTTGTGCCTCCATTCTGAGGGAGACATCTAGGTAGTGCCTCATAGTTCTGACTCTGGTTTTTCTGAACAGATGAACATCTTCCGTACGGAGGGGTTTTTCACATGTTTTTCTGTTCTTATGGTCTGGAATACTCCTTTCCTCCATCACCAACCACTATTGTCTGGAAGTTTTGGATTAGTTTTAGGTCATTTAAAAAGGTATAAATTCCTCAGAATGATTTTCTCTGATCCCTGAGTCTAAATTACATCTTTCTTTTAAACTCTTTCATAGCAACCTATACTTTTTATATAGAGTATTTTTATATAAAATTAATAAAATGTGTAATTATATATTTCTTGTGTGGTTTTTGTGTTTAGTGTTGCTATTCTCCATTTGTTTTATATTGTAATCTTGAAGTGTATAGCTTTTGTCACATCTATAGAGTTAGCATGTAGCCCCAGTGACTTAAACATCACAGATGTGTAATAGATATCTTTAAATGAATGAATAAGTCACGGTCTTCTTTTCCCTAGACTCTGGTAAGTACTGACATTTCCCACTTACTATAATGATTTAAATTTAACTCCATTAATTTATCTTATTTATTGATGCTGTTTGTATTAGAATTGTCTCTGATATTCTAAATTTTTTTTAAATTTTTATTTATTTATGATAGTCACACACACAGAGAGAGAGAGAGAGAGAGAGGCAGAGGGAGAAGCAGGTTCCATGCACCGGGAGCCTGATGTGGGATTCGATCCCGGGTCTCCAGGATCACGCCCTGGGCCAAAGGCAGGCGCCAAACCACTGCGCCACCCAGGGATTCCCTGTCTCTGATATTCTAATACAGAAATTCTCAGATTTGGCTTGAACCAGAATCATCTGGAGGGCTTGTTATATAGCTCTGAAAGTTGGGTCCCACCTCCCCAATTCTGCTCCCATACATCTCACTTAGGGCTCTGTATTTTGTATTTACATAGATGTTGATGCTTCTGCTCCAGAAATGTCACTTTGAGAACATCGTCCCAGGGAAACTTTAAGATGAAACTTTTTTTTTTTTTTTTTTTTTTTTGCGTAGAGTAATTTGGGAGATGCTTTTATCCTCATGAAGCCATTTTGTGGGATAGGACATGGTCAATAATATGCCAAACTCTATTTCAAATTTGAAGTTTTTTGACAAAGACATATGTAATGAAGTATAAAATTGTATCCATCAGATTATCAGAATTTAAAGTAAGTAAAGATATCAAAGTAAATGGAGAAAACACAACTCATTCTGTTTGCTAGAAAACAGGAGAAAAGCAAAGGAGATTGAATCACCAACATGACCATTTTTGCTGGTTGACCAGCATTGCCTGCTGATGGGAATGTAAATTTCAAATGCAGCTTTTGGTAAGGAGATGATGTACAGATAGAAGTGAATGGAGAGAGGGTCACATCATAAATAAATGACCTTTTGATAAAATGGAGTGGGAATCACTTATCAATCATTGTAGATTAAGACACATATATCTAGACAGAACTCAGGGAAGCTTTCTATGTACTGAACTGAATCAGATCTGGGTTTCTATTGCTTTTATGAACACTGGTATTTTCATAAATAGATATGTATACTTGACATTCCCACCAGTCAACAATTCAAGATATGCTAACACACTGAACAATCAAGAACAATCAATGAGTCATATTCCATTGTATACATAAATCACATCTTCTTTAATGAGTCAAAAAAAATAAAATAAATTAAAAATATATCTTGAAACAAAAGACAAAAAGGATACACAGCCAAAATTTATGGGATTCAGTAAAAACAGTTTGAAAATGGAATTTTACAGCAGTAATTAAGGAGAAAAAAAAATCTTAACTATACAATTCAAGGAACCACATAAAAAAGAGCAAACTAAGCCCAAAGTTAGTAGTAGGAAGGAAATAGCATAACAGTGAAATAAGTGAAATAAAAACCAAAAGCAAAATAGGAAAGATCAATGAAATTAAGAACTTATTTTTTAAAATGATAACATAGTTCATTCTTTAGCTAGATTTATCAGGAAAAAGAGAGAGGATTTGAATAAATTGAATTATAAATGAAAGAAGAGCCATTATGACTAACACAGATACAGAGGATCATAAGAGACTACTATGCACAATTATATATCCAAACTGAATAACTAGAAAAAATGGATTAATTCCTAGAAACATACAACCTATCAAGACTGAATCATAAAAATATAGAAAGTCTCAACACATCAAATACTAGTAAGGAGACTGAATCAGCAGTCAAGAATGTTCCAATTGAGAAAAGCTCAGGACTAGATGGTTTCATTTCTTTACAAAAGAAGAATGAATACCAGTTTTGAGCAAGAACAAAGCTGGAAGTATCACACTTCCTTCCAAAGCTGGAAGTATCACACTTCCTGATTTCAAACTATATTACAAAGCTATAGTGATCAAAATAGTATAGAATTGACATAAAGACAGACTTGTAGATAAATGGAACAGAATAGAGTCCAGAAATAAATCAAAATATGTTTGATTAATTATAGACAGAAGAGCCAAGAATACACAATGGAGAAAGGATAGTCTCTTCAATAAATAGTGTTGGAAAAATTGGATAGTGATATGTAGAAAAAAACAAAAAACAAAACTGGACCCCTATCTTACACTATATGGACACAAAAATCCATTCAAAATGGATTAAAGGCTTGAACATGGGATCCCTGGGTGGCGCAGTGGTTTGGTGCCTGCCTTTGGCCCAGGGTGCGATCCTGGAGACCCGGGATCGAATCCCACGTCAGGCTCCTGGTGCATGGAGCCTGCTTCTCCCTCTGCCTATGTCTCTGCCTCTCTCTCTCTCTCTCTCTCTCTGTGACTATCATAAATAAATAAAACTTAAAAAAAATAGTTTCAAAAAAAAAAGGCTTGAACATAAGATCTAGAACCATAAAACTCCTGGAACCATAGAAGAAAACACAGGAAATAAGTACCTTCACATTAGTCTTGGCAATTTTTTGTATATGATGCCAAAAACAAAGGCAACAAAATGAAGAATAAACAAGTTGGACTCCATCAACTAAAAGCCTTCCTCTAAGCAAACAGAACAGTCAACAAATGAAAAGACAAGCTTAAAAATGGGCAAAAAAAATTTGCTACCTACACCTTTGATAAGGGATTACTATCCAATGTATAGGGAACTCATACAACTTAACAGCAAACAAAACAAAAAACCAGTTTAAAAATGAGCAAAGGAGACCCCTGGGTGGCTCAGCAGTTGAGCGTCTGCCTTCTGCTCAGGGCATGATCTCGGGGTCCTAGGATGGAGTCCTGAATTGGGCTCCCTACAGGGAAACTGCTTCTCCCTCTGCCTATATCCCTGCCCCTTTCTCTGTGTCTCTCATGAATAAATAAGTAAATTCTTATAAAATAAATAAAATAAAATAAAATAAAATAAAATAAATAAAATAAAAAAATAAAATAAAATAATAAAATAAAATAATAAAATAAAATAAAATAATAAAATAAAATAAAATAAATAAAATAAAATAAAATATCAATTGTCACATGGTAGCTTGGTTTCATAAATCAGAAACTGGAGTGTAGAAGATGGCATTCTCCTTTAATACAGGAGCAGTTCCTGATAGAGACTCCTGATGTTTAATTAAGAGGCTCTGAACTTTACTCCATTTCCAACTGACCTCATATTGAAATCAACATCCCAGTTGATTTCAAAATTGTTTCCCAAGGTAAAAACTGAATTATTGAAAAGAAATGTGCATTAAACATTGTTACCTTAGAATAAGTACTCTGCCTACCACCATGAAAATGTTTGGTATTCTTCAAGCTTCTAACAACAAAGAAGTCAAATTTGTTTCAAAGTAGGGATAAAAACTAATGCAACTGTATAAAGTAGTATTTCCATTTTTTGTAAAATTGTGTAAATCTCAGTCTGAGGGCCAGAGTAGATTGATAAGATATGTCCAAACAATAAGATGGGGGTGACAGGGGGGAAATCCTCTTTCCTCTACCTTTTTTAAAATTTAGACCTTCAGTGGATTGAATGATGCCCATCTATGTTGAGGAGGGCAATCTACTGATACATACTGATTCAAATGCTGATCTCATCAAGAAACTCCCTCACAGGCACACTGAGAAATAACTTTTAATCTGGGAACCTCGTAGCCTGTCAAATTGACACATAAAATTAACCATCACAGCTAAGAAACCATAAAAATTATTTATTAAATATATAAAAACCCTCAATCAGAAATCTAAGCTAAATCCAAGTCATTTCTCTCCTTGTAAATTTTTGCAATCCTCAGTTAATTCTGAACATTAGTCTTGACACTACCCACATACAAATAACCCTTCCTATTTAGATAGGGCATTGGCTATATGCCTCATTCCAGAGTTTTCTTTTGAAAATCTGAATTCATCAGAGAAGTACCCTGCCTGTCCACAGTTGACTCTCAGGTTTCTTTAAATGTTCTTCAAGCTGGGGGTGCCTGGGTAGCTCAGTGTGGAGCCTTTCTCCCTTCCCATGTCTCCCCCATCCTACCCCTAGCTTGCATGAATACACATGCTTGCACTTATTCTCTCTCTCTCTCTCTCTCTCTCTCAAATAAATAAATAAATAAATATTTTTTTTTTTTTTTAAGAGAGAGAACCATGAGAAACTAACAAAATAGGATAGTCTATTATTTTGGTACATGCTAAACATGTCTGAGAGTATTGTGGCATGTTAAGATTACAACTATACTTTTTAGCTCCATTTCCAGAGAACACGTGCATTACTTGGCAACATATAAAATGTTTAAGTACAGGTAAATATTTCATCTTTCCATGTTTTCACTTAACATATTGTAATATTTTCTACTAGACACAGCTAAATATTCTTCTGAAATATCAATGATGTATTCCTAATAATGAATAATTGCTAATTAACAAATAAACACAAATCTTACGACACGTCGAAGGTTATAGTGTGGGGAAATGAGCTAGGAAACAAAAAGCAAATAAATAAAATCCATTAGCAAATTAATGTGCTGAACTAAAAAAATAAAGGGTTATGCTGACTTAGATGATGCTTTCATAAAAAGTCTTATTTAACTTGCTAGGATTTAAACTGATCATTGAAAGATAGAAAAATACAGAGGGAGATTATAGCAGACCAAGGGAACCATGCATGGGACAACAGTACTAGGCTGAAAAAAAGCAATGTGTCTTCATACCCCACAAGCAATGTGAACAAGGTGGCAGTTATTGCAGGGCGAGGTTGCTCAGGGCAGGTAACACTGGTGTTAGAGGCAGCAGTGAGAGATTTTTATTTTATCTAAGAGTAACAGGAAGCCATTGAAATGGGAAGGCAGAAATATGACCATGTCCAACCCATATTTTGTTTGTTACAAAGGAAGAGATCTCTCACTTCAAGGAAACTATAGTTGAAAGATTCCCATACTAAACGAGGTATAAAATAAAACTCTCAAAAGCACCTCAGGAAGTAAAGAATAAGCATGTAGAATTTTAGAATACACTTTATCTTCAGGGCACCAAAAGCAAACGACAACTGTTCCAGTCATGTAGGATTTTTCTCTTGTGCCTCTCTTCTCTACTACTTGCTCAAGCTTTAGAGCGGCCAGATTCAGCCTGTGAACAGGGAAGGAGGAGTAAAAGAACCAATTACAGAAACAGGCCTAACCTGCAAGTGGAGAAAAGCTTTCAATAGGATGAGAATTTTTTAAATTTTTTATTCTTATTTTTAAACTTTGTTTTCAGAGAGATACAGTGTGTAAGTGGGGGTGGGGAGGGGCAAGAGGGAGGGAGAGAGAGAATCCTAACTAGGCTCCAGCTCAGCCTGGAGCCTGATTTGGGGCTCTATCTCATGATCCTGAGATCATGATCTGAGATGAAATCAAAAGTGGATGCTTAACCAACTAAGCCTAGCTTATAGGTGCCCTGAGAATGGATTTTAATTTTATTTATTTATTTTTAAAGATTTTCTTTATTTATTTGAGAGAGAGCATGAGCAGGGAGAGGGATAGAGGGAGAGAGAGAGGCAGACTTCCCACTGAGCAGGGAGCCAAATGTGGGGCTCCATCCCAGGACCCCAGGATCACAACCTGAGCCGATGGTAGATGCTCAACCGACTGAACCATCCAGGCCCCCTGAAATTTTTACTTCTAAAAAAATATTAGAGAGATGTAATTTCCACTTATCTATGAGTGACAATAAAGCAATGGACCTGTAATTGAGTTTATTCTGGAAAGTGCATAGCTAGATATCAGAGATAACAATGAAAATCATTTTTGCCTACCTGTAAATCGAGCCTACCTGTATGCTGAAAGTGCAGAAAAGAATTGGTCATTTCCCAAATTGGAATTTAAATAACTTTTTACATCATCTAAGCATGAGCAAGTTTTCTTTGAACCCTGCCTAGGCTTGGTATGTTTGTAGAATGTGAGTGTCACATAAGTCCACCAGGACCTAAGCCATTCTTTGTCAACATTTTGCTGCATCGCCAGTGCTTTGAGGAATTCCTGGAACACAGTATGTTAGTTAAAATTGAATCAACCTGAGCAGACTACATAGAACTGGCTTATTCCTATCATCCTCAGAAATTTTCAAAATGAAATCCTCTTACCGTGTAGTTGCATTTGATGGTGAAAAAATATAACTGAAATCCTTTAGAGAAGAAATCCATACAAACTCCCATCTAAAATATTTTAAGACAACATGATTATTTTGGCAAAACAGAGAAAAACCGCTTTATCAGGGATTTATTCAGACGTCTTCTGAGAAGAATGCTATTTATGATTTTATAGAACATGTCAACTTACAAAAACCGCAGTCCTATCTTTGAAGATCTAAGAATTGGTCTAATGGGAGTATTAAGATGGTCTTTAACTCCTTGTTTGGGAATCCATCCCCGTCCCTTGGGGGAAAAAACTTTGTATGATACCGTGGAGCATGTAAGCATGTTCAAGTCAGTCGTAGGCTCTGGAGTCTAAGGATTCAGTAATTCAATGGGAGAGCTGTGAGCTTCTCTGGCAAATGGCAAGGTAAGTCCATTGGATGGAGGGTCCTCTGTAAAAATTAGTCTTTAAGGCAGCGAAATCAAAGCAGGCAAGCCAATTAAATGACAGTGCCTAATATCACAAGGGTGCAACGTGGTGACTGTGGTTCACAATTGTGCACAGCCCAGGCCCAGCCTTGGAGCGCGTAGAGCTGCTAAGTAAAATGGAAAAAGGCTTTTCACTAAACCTTTGTGAGTCTTTGGTGCTGTGAGCAATCCTTTTGTGCTCAAGTGGAAGAACCAGGTTCTCAAGGGAGAAAGCCCTGCCTTTTCACTTTTGCGTCAAATAGAACATGGCTTTTGTACAAAAAACACTGCTCCAATCTATACTGAAGGACTCCAGAACATTGGTAGTAACAGGAGTGTTCAGAGCAGTTTGGCCATTGTTGAGAGATTCAGCATGGTCCAGAGGAAGCCAAACAGATGAGTGGAGAAAGTTATTTGTGGCAGAAGTCAGAGTAGCTGTATCTCTTGGGATATTGCTGTATCCCAAAAAGGAAACCACACGTGGCATTTATGGAATATTCAATGGAAGAGGCC